>NC_086453.1:2814528-2919608 GCF_028390025.1 Pseudophryne corroboree
CCGCGGTGTGACTGTGTGTTCCTGCGTCAGTATAATATGATCTGGCGACTTGTCTTGTCTATGTAATGAGCCCCTATCAGCGATACACAGGAGGTTCCTGAGAATACCGCCTCTCGTATCATTAGGATATAGGAGAACCGGATACAGAAATACAATGAGATCAGAGCGCACTTTATTGTATTTCTCTGTATACTGGCTCAGCCCCCTTATACAGGGGCGAGTGGATGTTCCTAATGAGGTTAAGTATTCCTGAATTACAGTGTAAGCAACAGGTGAGTGTATGCTTTCAGCAACAGGTGAGTGATGGTGTAGCCGGTGAGTGTATGCTTTCAGCAACAGGTGAGTGATGGTGTAGCCGGTGAGTGTATGCTTTCAGCAACAGGTGAGTGATGGTGTAGCCGGTGAGTGTATGCTTTCAGCAACAGGTGAGTGATGATATAACCGGTGAGTGTATGCTTTCAGCAACAGGTGAGTGATGGTGTAGCCGGTGAGTGTATGCTTTCAGCAATAGGTGAGTGATGGTGTAGCCGGTGAGTGTATGCTTTCAGCAACAGGTGAGTGATGATATAACCGGTGAGTGTATGCTTTCAGCAACAGGTGAGTGATGGTGTAGCCGGTGAGTGTATGCTTTCAGCAATAGGTGAGTGATGGTGTAGCCGGTGAGTGTATGCTTTCAGCAACAGGTGAGTGATGATGTATCCGGTGAGTGTATGCTTTCACCAACAGGTGAGTGATGGTGTAGCCGGTGAGTGTATGCTTTCAGCAATAGGTGAGTGATGATATAACCGGTGAGTGTATGCTTTCAGCAACAGGTGAGTGATGGTGTAGCCGGTGAGTGTATGCTTTCAGCAACAGGTGAGTGATGATGTAGCCGGTGAGTGTATGCTTTCAGCAACAGGTGAGTGATGGTGTATCCGGTGAGTGTATGCTTTCAGCAACAGGTGAGTGATGGTGTAGCCGGTGAGTGTATGCTTTCAGCAATAGGTGAGTGATGATATAACCGGTGAGTGTATGCTTTCAGCAACAGGTGAGTGATGGTGTAGCCGGTGAGTTTATGATTTCAGCAACAGGTGAGTGATGGTGTATCCGGTGAGTGTATGCTTTCAGCAACAGGTGAGTGATGATGTAGCCGGTGAGTGTATGCTTTCAGCAATAGGTGAGTGATGATATAACCGGTGAGTGTATGCTTTCAGCAACAGGTGAGTGATGATGTAGCCTATGAGTGTATGCTTTCAGCAACAGGTGAGTGATGGTGTAGCCGGTGAGTGTATGCTTTCAGCAACAGGTGAGTGATGGTGTAGCCGGTGAGTGTATGCTTTCAGCAACAGGTGAGTGATGATATAACCGGTGAGTGTATGCTTTCAGCAATAGGTGGTTGATGATGTAGCCGGTGAGTGTATGCTTTCAGCAACAGGTGATGTAGCCGGTGAGTGTATGCTTTCAGCAACAGGTGAGTGATGATATAACCGGTGAGTGTATGCTTTCAGCAATAGGTAAGTGATGATGTAGCCGGTGAGTGTATGCTTTCAGCAATAGGTGAGTGATGATGTAGCTGGTGAGTGTATGCTTTCAGCAACAGGTGATGTAGCCGGTGAGTGTATGCTTTCAGCAACAGGTGAGTGATGGTGTAGCCGGTGAGTGTATGCTTTCAGCAATAGGTGAGTGATGATATAACCGGTGAGTGTATGCTTTCAGCAACAAGTGAGTGATGGTGTAGCCGGTGAGTGTATGCTTTCAGCAACAGGTGAGTGATGATGTAGCCGGTGAGTGTATGCTTTCAGCAACAGGTGAGTGATGGTGTATCCGGTGAGTGTATGCTTTCAGCAACAGGTGAGTGATGGTGTAGCCGGTGAGTGTATGCTTTCAGCAATAGGTGAGTGATGATATAACCGGTGAGTGTATGCTTTCAGCAACAGGTGAGTGATGGTGTAGCCGGTGATTGTATGCTTTCAGCAACAGGTGAGTGATGATGTAGCCGGTGAGTGTATGCTTTCAGCAACAGGTGAGTGATGGTGTATCCGGTGAGTGTATGCTTTCAGCAGCGTGAGTGATGGTGTAGCCGGTGAGTGTATGCTTTCAGCAACAGTTGAGTGATGGTGTAGCCGGTGAGTGTATGCTATCAGCAACAGGTGAGTGATGATATAACTGGTGAGTGTATGCTTTCAGCAACAGGTGAGTGATGGTGTAGCCGGTGAGTGTATGCTTTCAGCAACAGGTGAGTGATGATATAACCGGTGAGTGTATGCTTTCAGCAATAGGTGGTTGATGATGTAGCCGGTGAGTGTATGCTTTCAGCAATAGGTAAGTGATGATGTAGCCGGTGAGTGTATGCTTTCAGCAACAGGTGATGTAGCCGGTGAGTGTATGCTTTCAGCAACAGGTGAGTGATGATATAACCGGTGAGTGTATGCTTTCAGCAATAGGTAAGTGATGATGTAGCCGGTGAGTGTATGCTTTCAGCAACAGGTGATGTAGCCGGTGAGTGTATGCTTTCAGCAACAGGTGAGTGATGATATAACCGGTGAGTGTATGCTTTCAGCAACAGGTGAGTGATGATATAACCGGTGAGTGTATGCTTTCAGCAATAGGTGGTTGATGATGTAGCCGGTGAGTGTATGCTTTCAGCAATAGGTAAGTGATGATGTAGCCGGTGAGTGTATGCTTTCAGCAACAGGTGATGTAGCCGGTGAGTGTATGCTTTCAGCAACAGGTGAGTGATGATATAACCGGCGAGTGTATGCTTTCAGCAATAGGTAAGTGATGATGTAGCCGGTGAGTGTATGCTTTCAGCAACAGGTGATGTAGCCGGTGAGTGTATGCTTTCAGCAACAGGTGAGTGATGATATAACCGGTGAGTGTATGCTTTCAGCAACAGGTGAGTGATGATATAACCGGTGAGTGTATGCTTTCAGCAACAGGTGAGTGATGATATAACCGGTGAGTGTATGCTTTCAGCAATAGGTGAGTGATGATGTAGCTGGTGAGTGTATGCTTTCAGCAACAGGTGATGTAGCCGGTGAGTGTATGCTTTCAGCAACAGGTGATGTAGCCGGTGAGTGTATGCTTTCAGCAACAGGTGAGTGATGATGTAGCTGGTGAGTGTATGCTTTCAGCAACAGGTGATGTAGCCGGTGAGTGTATGCTTTCAGCAATAGGTGAGTGATGATGTAGCCGGTGAGTGTATGACAGGTGAGTGATGATGTAGCCGGTGAGTGTATGCTTTCAGCAACAGGTGAGTGATGATGTAGCTGGTGAGTGTATGCTTTCAGCAACAGGTGATGTAGCCGGTGAGTGTATGCTTTCAGCAATAGGTGAGTGATGATGCAGCCGGTGAGTGTATGCTTTCAGCAACAGGTGAGTGATGATATAACCGGTGAGTGTATGCTTTCAGCAACAGGTGATGTAGCCGGTGAGTGTATGCTTTCAGCAACAGGTTAGTGATGATGCAGCCGGTGAGTGTATGCTTTTAGCAATAGGTGAGTGATGGTGTAGCCGGTGAGTGTATGCTTTCAGCAATAGGTGAGTGATGATATAACCGGTGAGTGTATGCTTTCAGCAACAGGTGAGTGATGGTGTAGCCGGTGAGTGTATGCTTTCAGCAATAGGTGAGTGATGATATAACCGGTGAGTGTATGCTTTCAGCAACAGGTGAGTGATGGTGTAGCCGGTGAGTGTATGCTTTCAGCAATAGGTGAGTGATGATATAACCGGTGAGTGTATGCTTTCAGCAACAAGTGAGTGATGGTGTAGCCGGTGAGTGTATGCTTTCAGCAACAGGTGAGTGATGATGTAGCCGGTGAGTGTATGCTTTCAGCAACAGGTGAGTGATGGTGTATCCGGTGAGTGTATGCTTTCAGCAACAGGTGAGTGATGGTGTAGCCGGTGAGTGTATGCTTTCAGCAATAGGTGAGTGATGATATAACCGGTGAGTGTATGCTTTCAGCAACAGGTGAGTGATGGTGTAGCCGGTGATTGTATGCTTTCAGCAACAGGTGAGTGATGATGTAGCCGGTGAGTGTATGCTTTCAGCAACAGGTGAGTGATGGTGTATCTGGTGAGTGTATGCTTTCAGCAGCGTGAGTGATGGTGTAGCCGGTGAGTGTATGCTTTCAGCAACAGTTGAGTGATGGTGTAGCCGGTGAGTGTATGCTATCAGCAACAGGTGAGTGATGATATAACCGGTGAGTGTATGCTTTCAGCAACAGGTGAGTGATGGTGTAGCCGGTGAGTGTATGCTTTCAGCAACAGGTGAGTGATGATATAACCGGTGAGTGTATGCTTTCAGCAATAGGTGGTTGATGATGTAGCCGGTGAGTGTATGCTTTCAGCAATAGGTAAGTGATGATGTAGCCGGTGAGTGTATGCTTTCAGCAACAGGTGATGTAGCCGGTGAGTGTATGCTTTCAGCAACAGGTGAGTGATGATATAACCGGTGAGTGTATGCTTTCAGCAATAGGTAAGTGATGATGTAGCCGGTGAGTGTATGCTTTCAGCAACAGGTGATGTAGCCGGTGAGTGTATGCTTTCAGCAACAGGTGAGTGATGATATAACCGGTGAGTGTATGCTTTCAGCAACAGGTGAGTGATGATATAACCGGTGAGTGTATGCTTTCAGCAATAGGTGGTTGATGATGTAGCCGGTGAGTGTATGCTTTCAGCAATAGGTAAGTGATGATGTAGCCGGTGAGTGTATGCTTTCAGCAACAGGTGATGTAGCCGGTGAGTGTATGCTTTCAGCAACAGGTGAGTGATGATATAACCGGTGAGTGTATGCTTTCAGCAATAGGTAAGTGATGATGTAGCCGGTGAGTGTATGCTTTCAGCAACAGGTGATGTAGCCGGTGAGTGTATGCTTTCAGCAACAGGTGAGTGATGATATAACCGGTGAGTGTATGCTTTCAGCAACAGGTGAGTGATGATATAACCGGTGAGTGTATGCTTTCAGCAACAGGTGAGTGATGATATAACCGGTGAGTGTATGCTTTCAGCAATAGGTGAGTGATGATGTAGCTGGTGAGTGTATGCTTTCAGCAACAGGTGATGTAGCCGGTGAGTGTATGCTTTCAGCAACAGGTGA
This sequence comes from Pseudophryne corroboree, assembly GCF_028390025.1. Lineage (NCBI taxonomy): Eukaryota > Metazoa > Chordata > Amphibia > Anura > Myobatrachidae > Pseudophryne > Pseudophryne corroboree. The sequence continues at coordinate 2,819,606 of NC_086453.1, forward strand.
TGTAGCCGGTGAGTGTATGCTTTCAGCAACAGGTGAGTGATGATGTAGCTGGTGAGTGTATGCTTTCAGCAACAGGTGATGTAGCCGGTGAGTGTATGCTTTCAGCAATAGGTGAGTGATGATGTAGCCGGTGAGTGTATGACAGGTGAGTGATGATGTAGCCGGTGAGTGTATGCTTTCAGCAACAGGTGAGTGATGATGTAGCTGGTGAGTGTATGCTTTCAGCAACAGGTGATGTAGCCGGTGAGTGTATGCTTTCAGCAATAGGTGAGTGATGATGCAGCCGGTGAGTGTATGCTTTCAGCAACAGGTGAGTGATGATATAACCGGTGAGTGTATGCTTTCAGCAACAGGTGATGTAGCCGGTGAGTGTATGCTTTCAGCAACAGGTTAGTGATGATGCAGCCGGTGAGTGTATGCTTTTAGCAATAGGTGAGTGATGGTGTAGCCGGTGAGTGTATGCTTTCAGCAACAGGTGAGTGATGATGTATCTGGTGAGTGTATGCTTTCAGCAACAGGTAAGTGATGATATAACCGGTGAGTGTATGCTTTCAGCAATAGGTGAGTGATGGTGTAGACGTTGAGTGTATGCTTTCAGCAACAGGTGAGTGATGATGTATCCGGTGAGTGTATGCTTTCAGCAACAGGTGAGTGATGATGTATCCGGTGAGTGTATGCTTTCAGCCACAGGTGAGTGATGATATAACCGGTGAGTGTATGCTTTCAGCAATAGGTGAGTGATGGTGTAGCCGGTGAGTGTATGCTTTCAGCAACAGGTGAGTGATGGTGTAGCCAGTGAGTGTATGCTTTCAGCAATAGGTGAGTGATGATGTAGCCGGTGAGTGTATGCTTTCAGCAACAGGTGGTTGATGGTGTAGCCGGTGAGTGTATGCTTTCAGCAATAGGTGAGTGATGATGTAGCCGGTGAGTGTATGCTTTCAGCAACAGGTGAGTGATGGTGTAGCCAGTGAGTGTATGCTTTCAGCAATAGGTGAGTGATGATGTAGCCGGTGAGTGTATGCTTTCAGCAACAGGTGGTTGATGGTGTAGCCGGTGAGTGTATGCTTTCAGCAATAGGTGAGTGATGATGTAGCCGGTGAGTGTATGCTTTCAGCAATAGGTGGTTGATGGTGTAGCCGGTGAGTGTATGCTTTCAGCAATAGGTGAGTGATGATGTAGCCGGTGAGTGTATGCTTTCAGCAACAGGTGGTTGATGGTGTAGCCGGTGAGTGTATGCTTTCAGCAATAGGTGAGTGATGATGTAGCCGGTGAGTGTATGCTTTCAGCAACAGGTGGTTGATGGTGTAGCCGGTGAGTGTATGCTTTCAGCAATAGGTGGTTGATGGTGTAGCCGGTGAGTGTATGCTTTCAGCAATAGGTGAGTGATGGTGTAACCGGTGAGTGTATGCTTTCAGCAACAGGTGAGTGATGATGTATCCGGTGAGTGTATGCTTTCAGCAACAGGTGAGTGATGATGTAGCCTATGAGTGTATGCTTTCAGCAACAGGTGAGTGATGGTGTAGCCGGTGAATGTATGCTTTCAGCAACAGGTGAGTGATGATGTTGAAGGTGAGTGTATGCTTTAAGCAACAGGTGAGTGAAGATGTAGCCGGTGAGTGTATGCTTTCAGCAACAGGTGAGTGATGATGTATCCGGTGAGTGTATGCTTTCAGCAACAGGTGAGTGATGATGTAGCCTATGAGTGTATGCTTTCAGCAACAGGTGAGTGATGGTGTAGCCGGTGAATGTATGCTTTCAGCAACAGGTGAGTGATGATGTTGAAGGTGAGTGTATGCTTTAAGCAACAGGTGAGTGAAGATGTAGCCGGTGAGTGTATGCTTTCAGCAACAGTTGAGTGACTCTTCTGTGTCGGATAAGTGACTCTGTAAGTAGGAGGTGAGTGACTCTTCTGTGGCGGATGAGTGACTCTGTAAGTAGCAGGTGAGTGACTCTTCTGTGGCGGATGAGTGACTCTGTAAGTAGCAGGTGAGTGACTCTTCTGTGTCGGATGAGTGACTCTGTAAGTAGCAGGTGAGTGACTCTTCTGTGTCGGATGAGTGACTCTGTAAGTAGCAGGTGAGTGACTCTTCTGTGGCGGATGAGTGACGCTGTAAGTAGGAGGTGAGTGACTCTTCTGTGGCGGATGAGTGACTCTGTAAGTAGCAGGTGAGTGACTCTTCTGTGGCGGATGAGTGACTCTGTAAGTAGCAGGTGAGTGACTCTTCTGTGTCGGATGAGTGACTCCGTAAGTAGCAGGTGAGTGACTCTTCTGTGTCGGATGAGTGACTCCGTAAGTAGCAGGTGAGTGACTCTTCTGTGGCGGATGAGTGACTCTGTAAGTAGCAGGTGAGTGACTCTTCTGTGGCGGATGAGTGACTCTGTAAGTAGCAGGTGAGTGACTCTTCTGTGTCGGATGAGTGACTCCGTAAGTAGCAGGTGAGTGACTCTTCTGTGTCGGATGAGTGACTCCGTAAGTAGCAGGTGAGTGACTCTTCTGTGGCGGATGAGTGACTCTGTAAGTAGCAGGTGAGTGACTCTTCTGTGTCGGATGAGTGACTCTGCAAGTAGCAGGTGAGTGACTCTTCTGTGGCGGATGAGTGACGCTGTAAGTAGGAGGTGAGTGACTCTTCTGTGGCGGATGAGTGACTCTGTAAGTAGCAGGTGAGTGACTCTTCTGTGTCGGATGAGTGACTCTGTAAGTAGCCGGTGAGTGACTCTTCTGTGGCGGATGAGTGACCCTGTAAGTAGGAGGTGAGTGACTCTTCTGTGGCGGATGAGTGACTCCGTAAGTAGCAGGTGAGTGACTCTTCTGTGTCGGATGAGTGACTCCGTAAGTAGCAGGTGAGTGACTCTTCTGTGGCGGATGAGTGACTCCGTAAGTAGCAGGTGAGTGACTCTTCTGTGGCGGATGAGTGACTCTGTAAGTAGCAGGTGAGTGACTCTTCTGTGTCGGATGAGTGACTCCGTAAGTAGCAGGTGAGTGACTCTTCTGTATCGGATGAGTGACTCCGTAAGTAGCAGGTGAGTGACTCTTCTGTGGCGGATGAGTGACTCTGTAAGTAGCAGGTGAGTGACTCTTCTGTGTCGGATGAGTGACTCCGTAAGTAGCAGGTGAGTGACTCTTCTGTATCGGATGAGTGACTCCGTAAGTAGCAGGTGAGTGACTCTTCTGTGGCGGATGAGTGACTCTGTAAGTAGCAGGTGAGTGACTCTTCTGTGGCGGATGAGTGACTCTGTAAGTAGCAGGTGAGTGACTCTTCTGTGGCGGATGAGTGACTCTGTAAGTAGCAGGTGAGTGACTCTTCTGTGGCGGATGAGTGACCCTGTAAGTAGGAGGTGAGTGACTCTTCTGTGGCAGATGAGTGACTCTAAGTAGCTGGTGAGTGACTCTTCTGTGGCGGATGAGTGACTCTGTAAGTAGCAGGTGAGTGACTCTTCTGTGGCGGATGAGTGACTCTGTAAGTAGGAGGTGAGTGTCTCTTCTGTGGCGGATGAGTGACTCTGTAAGTAGGAGGTGAGTGACTCTGTAAGTAGCAGGTGAGTGACTCTTCTGTGGCGGATGAGTGACGCTGAAAGCAGATGGCGCAGGACGCTGTAGCGGGTGAGTCGTGTGTGGGACAGTCCGCTGGAAGTTTTCACATGCCATGGAATAGCCGGGTGTGGAAGAGAAGCGTCGTATTCAGCGCAGATCGTGGTTTTGTTTCCACAAAGAGGGGAAGAAACAAATGTGCAAAATTACTTTTATTCTCTCACTTCTGAACTTGAAAAGAAGCCTGAAAAAGTGAAAAATGAAGATGTTTCTTTCAATTTCACAGGCAGAGCCTCACAGGTCCGCTCCCCCCGCCCCCCGCTGCGCCCCTGGATCACAGCCAAACGCTCCTTTTGACACAATCGCTGAAACTTAGTTGGCATAAGAAAAGAATCTGTCAAGAAAGGAGAGATTAAAATCTGTCAGACAAAACACCCCTCCCCCGCTCCCGGCACAGGCCTAGTCTGACAGCGCTCCCAGCCTCCGATGGCGGCTAAATCCTCAGCCGCCATAGGCTTCTATGCCGCACAAGGCCTCGCTCTTTCTGGCTTTGATCAATGGAGAGCGGGTGTAAAAAATGATTGGCTCTCAAAGGCCGAGGTTATGGGGGCAAACTTCTTTTTTCCACTTCTCTGTAGAAATCCCCCATATGCCCCCCTATGTCGGCCATGTTGTTCTCCTTTTATCTCCGTCTCCATATTTCAGCTTTATCTCTCCTCCTCCCCGATCTGCTAATGAGGCCGGTGGGCCTGTTGTAAAGTGTCTGAATGTATTATTGAGCTTGTCTTGAGTCCTCGGCATGTTAATTAGAGGGGAAGGAGAAAGGCAGAGAGTCCTAATTAAGCTCTGGAGAAGCATGGGGCCTGTGACAAGGGGTGACTTTCCTGGCCTGGAAGCCTTTGAGTGTCACATTTACAGGGATTAGCGGAGCCTCGCTCCCCCCTCCCCGACGTGGCATCATTTCAGGGTATTTGGTAGCGCTGTTTGCACAGAAGGCCGGTTACCATGGTGACATGGCGGCTGTATCAAGGAGGATGAAGCCCCCGGTTACGCCGGTCCACCAGGGACAGCAATCTCCTCTTCCTACAGTTACGCAGCAGAAACACATGGGGCTCGCCAGCACCTCAGACGTGCGCTATTCATACCCATAAATGGCGAGGGGTGTGGTCAGAGTAACCGCGCAGTATAGAGGCGGCGCAGACACAAAATTGTGACTTCACCAGACATGGGGGATTAATCAGTGCTTGGAGAGAGATAAAGTACCAGCCAATCGGCTCCTAACTGTCATTTTTCACAGCCTAGAGCTGATTAGGTGGTGATAAGTCTTCTCCCATGGTAACGTCTGTGCGCAGTGGCAGTCACCAGAACGTGTTATTACCCGGGTATAATAATCTATGTGGGCCCATGTTCCAGCAACCACTGATCATCTAGATGTACATTAGCGCAATAGACATAGAACGCCATCCGAGTGCTCCGGGTAACCGTCTCCCGCAGGAATCCTCCATCCACTCACAGAATCATGTAGTATAGACGGAACCGGACACGTTCCCTCCTGAGGCCTGTATGTATCAAACACCGCGACTCACTCAGGAATGGCACTCACTATACCCATTGTCCCCCCAAACATACTACACTCACACACTGCGGATCACTCATAGGAATGGCACTCACTATACCCATTGTCCTCACAAACATACTACACTCACACACTGCGGATCACTCATAGGAATGGCACTCACTATACCCATTGTCCCCCCAAACATACTACACTCACACACTGCGGATCACTCATAGGAATGGCACTCACTATACCCATTGTCCCCCCAAACATACTACACTCACACACTGCGGATCACTCATAGGAATGGCACTCACTATACCCATTGTCCCCCCAAACATACTGCACTCACACACTGCGGATCACTCATAGGAATGGCACTCACTATACCCATTGTCCTCCCAAACATACTACACTCAAACACTGCGACTCACTCATAGGAATGGCACTCACTATACCCATTGTCCCCCCAAACATACTACACTCACACACTGCGGATCACTCATAGGAATGGCACTCACTATACCCATTGTCCTCACAAACATACTACACTCACACACTGCGACTCACTCATAGGAATGGCACTCACTATACCCATTGTCCCCCCAAACATACTACACTCACACACCGCGACTCACTCATAGGAATGGCACTCACTATACCCATTGTCCCCCCAAACATACTACACTCACACACTGCGGATCACTCATAGGAATGGCACTCACTATACCCATTGTCCCCCCAAACATACTACACTCACACACTGCGGATCACTCATAGGAATGGCACTCACTATACCCATTGTCCCCCCAAACATACTACACTCACACACCGCGACTCACTCATAGGAATGGCACTCACTATACCCATTGTCCCCCCAAACATACTACACTCACACACTGCGGATCACTCATAGGAATGGCACTCACTATACCCATTGTCCCCCCAAACATACTACACTCACACACTGCGGATCACTCATAGGAATGGCACTCACTATACCCATTGTCCTCACAAACATACTACACTCACACACTGCGGATCACTCATAGGAATGGCACTCACTATACCCATTGTCCCCCCAAACATACTACACTCACACACTGCGGATCACTCATAGGAATGGCACTCACTATACCCATTGTCCCCCCAAACATACTGCACTCATACACTGCGGATCACTCATAGGAATGGCACTCACTATACCCATTGTCCTCACAAACATACTACACTCACACACTGCAGATCACTCATAGGAATGGCACTCACTATACCCATTGTCCTCCCAAACATACTACACTCACACACTGCGGATCACTCATAGGAATGGCACTCACTATACCCATTGTCCCCCCAAACATACTACACTCATACACTGCGGATCACTCATAGGAATGGCACTCACTATACCCATTGTCCCCCCAAACATACCACACTCACACACTGCGGATCACTCATAGGAATGGCACTCACTATACCCATTGTCCCCCCAAACATACTACACTCATACACTGCGGATCACTCATAGGAATGGCACTCACTATACCCATTGTCCCCCCAAACATACTGCACTCACACACTGCGGATCACTCATAGGAATGGCACTCACTATACCCATTGTCCCCCCAAACATACTACACTCACACACTGCAGCTCACTCATAGGAATGGCACTCACTATTCCCATTGTCCCCCCAAACATACTGCACTCACACACTGCAGCTCACTCATAGGAATGGCACTCACTATACCCATTGTCCCCCCAAACATACTGCACTCACACACTGCAGCTCACTCATAGGAATGGCACTCACTATTCCCATTGTCCCCCCAAACATACTGCACTCACACACTGCAGCTCACTCATAGGAATGGCACTCACTATACCCATTGTCCCCCCAAACATACTGCACTCACACACTGCAGCTCACTCATAGGAATGGCACTCACTATACCCATTGTCCCCCCAAACATACTGCACTCACACACTGCAGCTCACTCATAGGAATGGCACTCACTATACCCATTGTCCCCCCAAACATACTACACTCACACACTGCGGCCCACTCATAGGAGTGGCACTCACTATACCCATTGTCCCCCCAAACATACTACACTCACACACTGCGGATCACTCATAGGAATGGCACTCACTATACCCATTGTCCCCCCAAACATACTACACTCACACACTGCGGCTCACTCATAGGAATGGCACTCACTATACCCATTGTCCCCCCAAACATACTACACTCACACACAGCGGATCACTCATAGGAATGGCACTCACTATACCCATTGTCCTCCCAAACATACTACACTCACACACTGCGACTCACTCATAGGAATGGCACTCACTATACCCATTGTCCCCCCAAACATACTACACTCACACACTGCGGATCACTCATAGGAATGGCACTCACTATATATACATTGTCCCCCCAAACATACTTGACTCACACACTGCGGATCACTCATAGGAATGGCACTCACTATACCCATTGTCCCCCCAAACATACTACACTCACACACTGCGGATGACTCATAGGAATGGCACTCACTATACCCATTGTCCCCCCAAACATACTACACTCACACACTGCGGATCACTCATAGGAATGGCACTCACTATACCCATTGTCCTCCCAAACATACTACACTCACACACTGCGGATCACTCATAGGAATGGCACTCACTATACCCATTGTCCCCCCAAACATACTACACTCACACACTGCGGATCACTCATAGGAATGGCACTCACTATACCCATTGTACCCCCAAACATACTAGACTCACACTGCGGATCACTCATAGGAATGGCACCCACTATACCCATTGTCCCCCTAAACATACTAGACTCACACACTGCGGATCACTCATAGGAATGGCACTCACTATACCCATTGTCCTCCCAAACATACTAGACTCACACACTGCGGATCACTCATAGGAATGGCACTCACTATACCCATTGTCCTCCCAAACATACTACACTCACACACTGCGACTCACTCATAGGAATGGCACTCACTATACCCATTGTCCTCCCAAACATACTACACTCACACACTGCGGATCACTCATAGGAATGGCACCCACTATACCCATTGTCCACCCAAACATACTACACTCATACACTGCGACTCACTCATAGGAATGGCACCCACTATACCCATTGTCCCCCCAAACATACTACACTCACACACTGCGACTCACTCTTAGGAATGGCACTCACTATACCCATTGTCCCCCCAAACATACTACACTCACACACTGCGACTCACTCATAGGAATGGCACTCACTATACCCATTGTCCTCCCCAAACATACTACACTCACACACTGCGGATCACTCATAGGAATGGCACTCACTATACCCATTGTCCCCCCAAACATACTGCACTCACACACTGCGGATCACTCATAGGAATGACACTCACTTTACCCATTGTCCTCCCAAACATACTACACTCACACACTGCGGATCACTCATAGGAATAGCACTCACTATACCCATTGTCCTCACAAACATACTACACTCACACACTGCGGATCACTCATAGGAATGGCACTCACTATACCCATTGTCCCCCCAAACATACTAGACTCACACACTGCGGATCACTCATAGGAATGGCACTCACTATACCCATTGTCCCCCCAAACATACTACACTCACACACTGCGGATGACTCATAGGAATGGCACTCACTATACCCATTGTCCCCCCAAACATACTACACTCACACACTGCGGATCACTCATAGGAATGGCACTCACTATACCCATTGTCCTCCCAAACATACTACACTCACACACTGCGGATCACTCATAGGAATGGCACTCACTATACCCATTGTCCTCCCAAACATACTACACTCACACACTGCGGATCACTCATAGGAATGGCACTCACTATAGCCATTGTCCCCCTAAACATACTAGACTCACACACTGCGGATCACTCATAGGAATGGCACACACTATACCCATTGTCCTTCCAAACATACTGCACTCACACACTGCGACTCACTCATAGGAATGGCACTCACTATACCCATTGTCCCACCAAACCTACTACACTCACAGACTGCGGCTCACTCATAGGAATGGCACTCACTATACCCATTGTCCCCCCAAACATACTACACTCACACACTGCGGCTCACTCATAGGAATGGCACTCACTATACCCATTGTCCCCCCAAACATACTGCACTCACACACTGCAGCTCACTCATAGGAATGGCACTCACTATACCCATTGTCCCCCAAACATACTACACTCACACACTGCGGATCACTCATAGGAATGGCACTCACTATACCCATTGTCCCCCCAAACATACTACACTCACACACTGCGGATCACTCATAGGAATGGTACTCACTATACCCATTGTCCCCCCAAACATACTACACTCACACACTGCGACTCACTCATAGGAATGGCACTCACTATACCCATTGTCCCCCCAAACATACTACACTCACACACTGCGGCTCACTCATAGGAATGGCACTCACTATACCCATTGTCCCCCCAAACATACTACACTCACACACTGCGGCTCACTCATAGGAATGGCACTCACTATACCCATTGTCCCCCCCAAACATACTACACTCACACACTGCGGCTCACTCATAGGAGTGGCACTCACTATACCCATTGTCCCCCCAAACATACTACACTCACACACTGCGGATCACTCATAGGAATGGCACTCACTATACCCATTGTCCCCCCAAACATACTACACTCACACACTGCGGCTCACTCATAGGAATGGCACTCACTATACCCATTGTCCCCCCAAACATACTACACTCACACACAGCGGATCACTCATAGGAATGGCACTCACTATACCCATTGTCCTCCCAAACATACTACACTCACACACTGCGACTCACTCATAGGAATGGCACTCACTATACCCATTGTCCCCCCAAACATACTACACTCACACACTGCGGATCACTCATAGGAATGGCACTCACTATATATACATTGTCCCCCCAAACATACTACACTCACACACTGCGGATCACTCATAGGAATGGCACTCACTATACCCATTGTCCTCCCAAACATACTACACTCACACACTGCGGATCACTCATAGGAATGGCACTCACTATACCCATTGTCCCCCCAAACATACTACACTCACACACTGCGGATCACTCATAGGAATGGCACTCACTATACCCATTGTCCCCCCAAACATACTACACTCACACACTGCGACTCACTCATAGGAATGGCACTCACTATACCCATTGTCCCACCAAACCTACTACACTCACACACTGCGGATCACTCATAGGAATGGCACTCACTATACCCATTGTCCCACCAAACCTACTACACTCACAGACTGCGGCTCACTCATAGGAATGGCACTCACTATACCCATTGTCCCCCCAAACATACTACACTCACACACTGCGTATCACTCATAGGAATGGTACTCACTATACCCATTGTCCCCCCAAACATACTACACTCACACACTGCGACTCACTCATAGGAATGGCACTCACTATACCCATTGTCCCCCCAAACATACTACACTCACACACTGCGGCTCACTCATAGGAATGGCACTCACTATACCCATTGTCCCCCCCAAACATACTACACTCACACACTGCGGCTCACTCATAGGAGTGGCACTCACTATACCCATTGTCCCCCCAAACATACTACACTCACACACTGCGGATCACTCATAGGAATGGCACTCACTATACCCATTGTCCCCCCAAACATACTACACTCACACACTGCGGATCACTCATAGGAATGGCACTCACAATACCCGTTGTCCCCCCAAACATACTACACTCACACACTGCGGATCACTCATAGGAATGGCACTCACTATACCCGTTGTCCCCCCAAACATACTACACTCACACACTGCGACTCACTCATAGGAATGGCACTCACTATACCCATTGTCCCCCTAAACATGCTACACTCACACACTGCGGATCACTCATAGGAATGGCACTCACTATACCCATTGTCCCCCCAAACATACTACACACACACTGCGACTCACTCATAGGAATGGCACTCACTATACCGATTGTCCCCCCAAACATACTACACCCACACACTGCGGATCACTCATAGGAATGGCACTCGCTATACCCATTGTCCTCCCAAACATACTACACTCACACACTGCGGATCACGCATAGGAATGGCACTCACTATACCCATTGTCCTCCCAAACATACTGCACTCACACACTGCGACTCACTCATAGGAATGGCACTCACTATACCCATTGTCCCCCCAAACATACTGCACTCACACACTGCGACTCACTCATAGGAATGGCACTCACTATACCCATTGTCCCCCCCAAACATACTACACTCACACACTGCCGATCACTCATAGGAATGGCACTCACTATACCCATTGTCCCCCCAAACATACTACACTCACACACTGCAGATCACTCATAGGAATGGCACTCACTATACCCATTGTCCTCCCAAACATACTGCACTCATACACTGCGGATCACTCATAGGAATGGCACTCACTATACCCATTGTCCTTCCAAACATATTGTACTCACAAACTGCGGATCACTCATAGGAATGGCACTCACTATACCCATTGTCCCCCCAAACATACTACACTCACACACTGCGACTCACTCATAGGAATGGCACTCACTATACCTGTTGTCCCCCCAAACATACTACACTCACACACTCCGGATCACTCATAGGAATGGCACACACTATACCCATTGTCCCCCCAAACAAACTACACTCACACACTGCGACTCACTCATAGGAATGGCACTCACTATACCCATTGTCCTCCCAAACATACTACACTCACACACTGCGGATCACTCATAGAAAATGGCACTCACTATACCCATTGTCCCCCCAAACATACTACACTCACACACTGCGGATCACTCATAGGAATGGCACTCACTATACCCATTGTCCCCCCAAACATACTACACTCACACACTGTGACTCACTCATAGGAATGGCACTTACTATACCCATTGTCCCCCCAAACATACTACACTCACACACTGCGACTCACTCATAGGAATGGCACTCACTATACCCATTGTCCTCCCAAACATACTACACTCACACACTGCGGATCACTCATAGGAATGTCACTCACTATACCCATTGTCCTCCCAAACATACTACACTCACACACTGCGGATCACTCATAGGAATGGCACTCACTATACCCATTGTCCCCCCAAACATACCACACTCACACACTGCGGATCACTCATAGGAATGGCACTCACTATACCCATTGTCCCCCCAAACATACTACACTCACACACTGCGACTCACTCATAGGAATGGCACTCACTATACCCATTGTCCCCCCAAACATACTACACTCACACACTGCGGATCACTCATAGGAATGGCACTCACTATACCCATTGTCCTCCCAAACATACTACACTCACACACTGCGGATCACTCATAGGAATGGCACTCACTATACCCATTGTCCTTCCAAACATACTACACTCACACACTGCGACTCACTCATACGAATGGCACTCACTATACCCATTGTCCTCCCAAACATACTACACTCACACACTGCGGATCACTCATAGGAATGGCACTCACTATACCCATTGTCCCCCCAAACATACTACACTCACACACTGCGGATCACTCATAGGAATGGCACTCACTATACCCATTGTCCTCCCAAACATACTACACTCACACACTGCGGATCACTCATAGGAATGGCACTCACTATACCCATTGTCCTCACAAACATACTACACTCACACACTGCGGATCACTCATAGGAATGGCACTCACTATACCCATTGTCCCCCCAAACATACTTGACTCACACACTGCGGATCACTCATAGGAATGGCACTCACTATACCCATTGTCCCCCCAAACATACTACACTCACACACTGCGGATGACTCATAGGAATGGCACTCACTATACCCATTGTCCCCCCAAACATACTACACTCACACACTGCGGATCACTCATAGGAATGGCACTCACTATACCCATTGTCCTCCCAAACATACTACACTCACACACTGCGGATCACTCATAGGAATGGCACTCACTATACCCATTGTCCCCCCAAACATACTACACTCACACACTGCGGATCACTCATAGGAATGGCACTCACTATACCCATTGTACCCCCAAACATACTAGACTCACACTGCGGATCACTCATAGGAATGGCACCCACTATACCCATTGTCCCCCTAAACATACTAGACTCACACACTGCGGATCACTCATAGGAATGGCACTCACTATACCCATTGTCCTCCCAAACATACTAGACTCACACACTGCGGATCACTCATAGGAATGGCACTCACTATACCCATTGTCCTCCCAAACATACTACACTCACACACTGCGACTCACTCATAGGAATGGCACTCACTATACCCATTGTCCTCCCAAACATACTACACTCACACACTGCGGATCACTCATAGGAATGGCACCCACTATACCCATTGTCCACCCAAACATACTACACTCATACACTGCGACTCACTCATAGGAATGGCACTCACTATACCCATTGTCCCCCCAAACATACTACACTCACACACTGCGACTCACTCTTAGGAATGGCACTCACTATACCCATTGTCCCCCCAAACATACTACACTCACACACTGCGACTCACTCATAGGAATGGCACTCACTATACCCATTGTCCTCCCCAAACATACTACACTCACACACTGCGGATCACTCATAGGAATGGCACTCACTATACCCATTGTCCCCCCAAACATACTGCACTCACACACTGCGGATCACTCACAGGAATGGCACTCACTATACCCATTGTCCTCCCAAACATACTACACTCACACACTGCGGATCACTCATAGGAATGGCACTCACTATACCCATTGTCCTTCCAAACATACTACACTCACACACTGCGACTCACTCATAGGAATGGCACTCACTATACCCATTGTCCTCCCAAACATACTACACTCACACACTGCGTATCACTCATAGGAATGGCACTCACTATACCCATTGTCCCCCCAAACATACTACACTCACACACTGCGGATCACTCATAGGAATGACACTCACTTTACCCATTGTCCTCCCAAACATACTACACTCACACACTGCGGATCACTCATAGGAATAGCACTCACTATACCCATTGTCCTCACAAACATACTACACTCACACACTGCGGATCACTCATAGGAATGGCACTCACTATACCCATTGTCCCCCCAAACATACTAGACTCACACACTGCGGATCACTCATAGGAATGGCACTCACTATACCCATTGTCCCCCCAAACATACTACACTCACACACTGCGGATGACTCATAGGAATGGCACTCACTATACCCATTGTCCCCCCAAACATACTACACTCACACACTGCGGATCACTCATAGGAATGGCACTCACTATACCCATTGTCCTCCCAAACATACTACACTCACACACTGCGGATCACTCATAGGAATGGCACTCACTATACCCATTGTCCTCCCAAACATACTACACTCACACACTGCGGATCACTCATAGGAATGGCACTCACTATAGCCATTGTCCCCCTAAACATACTAGACTCACACACTGCGGATCACTCATAGGAATGGCACACACTATACCCATTGTCCTTCCAAACATACTGCACTCACACACTGCGACTCACTCATAGGAATGGCACTCACTATACCCATTGTCCTCCCCAAACATACTGCACTCACACACTGCGGATCACTCATAGGAATGGCACTCACTATACCCATTGTCCCCCCAAACATACTACACTCACACACTGCGGATGACTCATAGGAATGGCACTCACTATACCCATTGTCCCCCCAAACATACTACACTCACACACTGCGGATCACTCATAGGAATGGCACTCACTATACCCATTGTCCTCCCAAACATACTACACTCACACACTGCGGATCACTCATAGGAATGGCACTCACTATACCCATTGTCCTCCCAAACATACTACACTCACACACTGCGGATCACTCATAGGAATGGCACTCACTATAGCCATTGTCCCCCTAAACATACTAGACTCACACACTGCGGATCACTCATAGGAATGGCACACACTATACCCATTGTCCTTCCAAACATACTGCACTCACACACTGCGACTCACTCATAGGAATGGCACTCACTATACCCATTGTCCTCCCCAAACATACTGCACTCACACACTGCGGATCACTCATAGGAATGGCACTCACTATACCCATTGTCCCCCCAAACATACTACACTCACACACTGCGGATCACTCATAGGAATGGCACTCACTATACCCATTGTACCCCCAAACATACTAGACTCACACTGCGGATCACTCATAGGAATGGCACCCACTATACCCATTGTCCCCCTAAACATACTACACTCACACACTGCGGATCACTCATAGGAATGGCACTCACTATACCCATTGTCCTCCCAAACATACTAGACTCACACACTGCGGATCACTCATAGGAATGGCACTCACTATACCCATTGTCCTCCCAAACATACTACACTCACACACTGCGACTCACTCATAGGAATGGCACTCACTATACCCATTGTCCTCCCAAACATACTACACTCACACACTGCGGATCACTCATAGGAATGGCACCCACTATACCCATTGTCCACCCAAACATACTACACTCATACACTGCGACTCACTCATAGGAATGGCACCCACTATACCCATTGTCCCCCCAAACATACTACACTCATACACTGCGACTCACTCTTAGGAATGGCACTCACTATACCCATTGTCCCCCCAAACATACTACACTCACACACTGCGACTCACTCATAGGAATGGCACTCACTATACCCATTGTCCTCCCAAACATACTACACTCACACACTGCGGATCACTCATAGGAATGTCACTCACTATATATACATTGTCCCCCCAAACATACTAGACTCACACACTGCGGATCACTCATAGGAATGGCACTCACTATACCCATTGTCCCACCAAACATACTGCACTCAACACTGCGGATCACTCATAGGAATGGCACTCACTATACCCATTGTCCCCCCAAACATACTACACTCACACACTGCGGATCACTCATAGGAATGGCACACACTATACCCATTGTCCTCACAAACATACTACACTCACACACTGCGACTCACTCATAGGAATGGCACTCACTATATCCATTGTCCTCCCAAACATACTGCACTCACACACTGCGGATCACTCATAGGAATGGCACTCACTATACCCATTGTCCCCCCAAACATACTAGACTCACACACTGCGGATCACTCATAGGAATGGCACTCACTATACCCATTGTCCCACCAAACATACTGCACTCAACACTGCGGATCACTCATAGGAATGGCACTCACTATACCCATTGTCCCCCCAAACATACTACACTCACACACTGCGGATCACTCATAGGAATATCACTCACTATACCCATTGTCCCCCCAAACATACTACACTCACACACTGCGGATCACTCATAGGAATGGCACTCACTATACCCATTGTCCCCCCAAACATACTACACTCACACACTGCGACTCACTCATAGGAATGGCACTCACTATACCCATTGTCCTCCCAAACATACTACACACACACACTGCGGATCACTCATAGGAATGTCACTCACTATACCCATTGTCCTCCCAAACATACTACACTCACACACTGCGGATCACTCATAGGAATGGCACTCACTATACCCATTGTCCCCCCAAACATACCACACTCACACACTGCGGATCACTAATAGGAATGGCACTCACTATACCCATTGTCCTCCCAAACATACTAGACTCGCACACTGCGGATCACTCATAGGAATGGCACTCACTATACCCATTGTCCCCCCAAACATACTAGACTCACACACTGCGGATCACTCATAGGAATGGCACTCACTATACCCATTGTCCCACCAAACATACTGCACTCAACACTGCGGATCACTCATAGGAATGGCACTCACTATACCCATTGTCCCCCCAAACATACTACACTCACACACTGCGGATCACTCATAGGAATATCACTCACTATACCCATTGTCCCCCCAAACATACTACACTCACACACTGCGGATCACTCATAGGAATGGCACTCACTATACCCATTGTCCCCCCAAACATACTGCACTCACACACTGCGGATCACTCATAGGAATGGCACTCACTATACCCATTGTCCTCCCAAACATACTACACTCACACACTGCGGATCACTCATAGGAATGGCACTCACTATACCCATTTTCCCTTCAAACATACTACACTCACACACTGCGACTCACTCATAGGAATGGCACTCACTATACCCATTGTCCCCCCAAACATTCTGTACTCACACACTGCGGATCACTCATAGGAATGGCACTCACTATACCCATTGTCCTCCCAAACATACTACACTCACACACTGCGGATCACTCATTGGAATGGCACTCACTATACCCATTGTCCCCCCAAACATACTGCACTCACACACTGCGACTCACTCATAGGAATGGCACTCACTATCCCCATTGTCCCCCCAAACATACTACACTCACACACTGCGGATCACTCATAGGAATGGTACTCACTATACCCATTGTCCTCCCAAACATACTGCACTCACACACTGCGGATCACTCATATGAATGGCACTCACTATACCCATTGTCCTCACAAACATACTGCACTCACACACTGCGACTCACTCATAGGAATGGTACTCACTATACCCATTGTCCCCCCAAACATACTGCACTCACACACTGCGACTCACTCATAGGAATGGCACTCACTATACCCATTGTCCCCCTAAACATACTGCACTCACACACTGCGGCTCACTCATAGGAATGGTACTCACTATACCCATTGTCCCCCCAAACATACTGCACTCACACACTGCGGATCACTCATAGGAATGGTACTCACTATACCCATTGTCCCCCCAAACATACTACACTCACACACTGCGACTCACTCATAGGAATGGCACTCACTATACCCATTGTCCCCCCAAACATACTACACTCACACACTGCGGATCACTCATAGGAATGGCACTCACTATACCCATTGTCCCCCCAAACATACTACACTCACACACTGCGGATCACTCATAGGAATGGCACTCACTATACCCATTGTCCCCCCAAACATACTACACTCATACACTGCAACACACTCATAGGAATGGCACTCACTATACCCATTGTCCTCCCCAAACATACTGTACTCACACACTGCGGATCACTCATAGGAATGGCACTCACTATACCCATTGTCCCCCCAAACATACTACACTCATACACTGCGACTCACTCATAGGAATGGCACTCACTATACCCATTGTCCCCCCAAACATACTACACTCACACACTGCGATTCACTCATAGGAATGGCACTCACTATACCCATTGTCCCCCCAAACATACTACACTCACACACTGCGGATCACTCATAGGAATGGCACTCACTATACCCATTGTCCCCCCAAACATACTGCACTCACACACTGCGACTCACTCATAGGAATGGCACTCACTATACCCATTGTCCCCCCAAACATACTGCACTCACACACTGCGACTCACTCATAGGAATGGCACTCACTATACCCATTGTCCTTCCAAACATACTACACTCACACACTGCGACTCACTCATAGGAATGGCACTCACTATACCCATTGTCCCCCCAAACATACTACACTCACACACTGCGACTCACTCATAGGAATGGCACTCACTATACCCATTGTCCCCCCAAACATACTACACTCACACACTGCGGATCACTCATAGGAATGGCACTCACTATACCCATTGTCCTCCCAAACATACTACACTCACACACTGCGGATCACTCATAGGAATGGCACTCACTATACCCATTGTCCTTCCAAACATACTACACTCACACACTGCGGATCACTCATAGGAATGGCACTCAGTATACCCATTGTCCCCCCAAACATACTACACTCACACACTGCGGATCACTCATAGGAATGGCACTCACTATACCCATTGTCCTCCCAAACATACTACACTCACACACTGCGGATCACTCATAGGAATGGCACTCACTATAGCCATTGTCCCCCTAAACATACTAGACTCACACACTGCGGATCACTCATAGGAATGGCACACACTATACCCATTGTCCTTCCAAACATACTGCACTCACACACTGCGACTCACTCATAGGAATGGCACTCACTTTACCCATTGTCCTCCCCAAACATACTGCACTCACACACTGCAGATCACTCATAGGAATGGCACTCACTATACCCATTGTCCCCCCAAACATACTACACTCACACACTGCGGATCACTCATAGGAATGGCACTCACTATACCCATTGTACCCCCAAACATACTAGACTCACACTGCGGATCACTCATAGGAATGGCACCCACTATACCCATTGTCCCCCTAAACATACTACACTCACACACTGCGGATCACTCATAGGAATGGCACTCACTATACCCATTGTCCTCCCAAACATACTAGACTCACACACTGCGGATCACTCATAGGAATGGCACTCACTATACCCATTGTCCCCCCAAACATACTACACTCACACACTGCGACTCACTCATAGGAATGGCACTCACTATACCCATTGTCCTCCCAAACATACTACACACACACACTGCGGATCACTCATAGGAATGTCACTCACTATACCCATTGTCCTCCCAAACATACTACACTCACACACTGCGGATCACTCATAGGAATGGCACTCACTATACCCATTGTCCCCCCAAACATACCACACTCACACACTGCGGATCACTAATAGGAATGGCACTCACTATACCCATTGTCCCCCCAAACATACTAGACTCGCACACTGCGGATCACTCATAGGAATGGCACTCACTATACCCATTGTCCCCCCAAACATACTAGACTCACACACTGCGGATCACTCATAGGAATGGCACTCACTATACCCATTGTCCCACCAAACATACTGCACTCAACACTGCGGATCACTCATAGGAATGGCACTCACTATACCCATTGTCCCCCCAAACATACTACACTCACACACTGCGGATCACTCATAGGAATATCACTCACTATACCCATTGTCCCCCCAAACATACTACACTCACACACTGCGGATCACTCATAGGAATGGCACTCACTATACCCATTGTCCCCCCAAACATACTGCACTCACACACTGCGGATCACTCATAGGAATGGCACTCACTATACCCATTGTCCTCCCAAACATACTACACTCACACACTGCGACTCACTCATAGGAATGGCACTCACTATACCCATTGTCCTCCCAAACATACTACACTCACACACTGCGGATCACTCATAGGAATGGCACTCACTATACCCATTTTCCCTTCAAACATACTACACTCACACACTGCAACTCACTCATAGGAATGGCACTCACTATACCCATTGTCCCCCCAAACATACTACACTCACACACTGCGGATCACTCATAGGAATGGCACACACTATACCCATTGTCCTCACAAACATACTACACTCACACACTGCGACTCACTCATAGGAATGGCACTCACTATATCCATTGTCCTCCCAAACATACTGCACTCACACACTGCGACTCACTCATAGGAATGGCACTCACTATACCCATTGTCCTCCCCAAACATACTACACTCACACACTGCGGATCACTCATAGGAATGGCACTCACTATACCCATTGTCCCCCCAAACATACTACACTCACACACTGCGGATCACTCATAGGAATGGCACTCACTATACCCATTGTCCTCCCAAACATACTACACTCACACACTGCGACTCACTCATAGGAATGGCACTCACTATACCTATTGTCCTCCCAAACATACTACACTCACACACTGCGACTCACTCATAGGAATGGCACTCACTATACCCATTGTCCCCCCAAACATACTACACTCACACACTGCGGATCACTCATAGGAATGGCACTCACTATACCCATTGTCCTCCCAAACATACTACACTCACACACTGCGGATCACTCATAGGAATGGCACTCACTATACCCATTGTCCTTCCAAACATACTACACTCACACACTGCGGATGACTCATAGGAATGGCACTCAGTATACCCATTGTCCCCCCAAACATACTACACTCACACACTGCGGATCACTCATAGGAATGGCACTCACTATACCCATTGTCCTCCCAAACATACTACACTCACACACTGCGACTCACTCATAGGAATGGCACTCACTATAGCCATTGTCCCCCTAAACATACTAGACTCACACACTGCGGATCACTCATAGGAATGGCACACACTATACCCATTGTCCTTCCAAACATACTGCACTCACACACTGCGACTCACTCATAGGAGTGGCACTCACTTTACCCATTGTCCTCCCCAAACATACTGCACTCACACACTGCAGATCACTCATAGGAATGGCACTCACTATACCCATTGTCCCCCCAAACATACTACACTCACACACTGCGGATCACTCATAGGAATGGCACTCACTATACCCATTGTACCCCCAAACATACTAGACTCACACTGCGGATCACTCATAGGAATGGCACACACTATACCCATTGTCCTTCCAAACATACTGCACTCACACACTGCGACTCACTCATAGGAGTGGCACTCACTTTACCCATTGTCCTCCCCAAACATACTGCACTCACACACTGCAGATCACTCATAGGAATGGCACCCACTATGCCCATTGTCCCCCTAAACATACTACACTCACAAACTGCGGATCACTCATAGGAATGGCACTCACTATACCCATTGTCCTCCCAAACATACTAGACTCACACACTGCGGATCACTCATAGGAATGGCACTCACTATACCCATTGTCCTCCCAAACATACTACACTCACACACTGCGACTCACACATAGGAATGGCACTCACTATACCCATTGTCCTCCCAAACATACTACACTCACACACTGCGACTCACACATAGGAATGGCACTCACTATACCCATTGTCCTCCCAAACATACTACACTCACACACTGCGGATCACTCATAGGAATGGCACCCACTATACCCATTGTCCACCCAAACATACTACACTCATACACTGCGACTCAGTCATAGGAATGGCACCCACTATACCCATTGTCCCCCCAAACATACTACACTCATACACTGCGACTCACTCTTAGGAATGGCACTCACTATACCCATTGTCCCCCCAAACATACTACACTCACACACTGCGACTCACTCATAGGAATGGCACTCACTATACCCATTGTCCTCCCAAACATACTACACACACACACTGCGGATCACTCATAGGAATGTCACTCACTATACCCATTGTCCTCCCAAACATACTACACTCACACACTGCGGATCACTCATAGGAATGGCACTCACTATACCCATTGTCCCCCCAAACATACCACACTCACACACTGCGGATCACTAATAGGAATGGCACTCACTATACCCATTGTCCTCCCAAACATACTAGACTCGCACACTGCGGATCACTCATAGGAATGGCACTCACTATACCCATTGTCCCCCCAAACATACTAGACTCACACACTGCGGATCACTCATAGGAATGGCACTCACTATACCCATTGTCCCACCAAACATACTGCACTCAACACTGCGGATCACTCATAGGAATGGCACTCACTATACCCATTGTCCCCCCAAACATACTACACTCACACACTGCGGATCACTCATAGGAATATCACTCACTATACCCATTGTCCCCCCAAACATACTACACTCACACACTGCGGATCACTCATAGGAATGGCACTCACTATACCCATTGTCCCCCCAAACATACTGCACTCACACACTGCGGATCACTCATAGGAATGGCACTCACTATACCCATTGTCCTCCCAAACATACTACACTCACACACTGCGGATCACTCATAGGAATGGCACTCACTATACCCATTTTCCCTTCAAACATACTACACTCACACACTGCGACTCACTCATAGGAATGGCACTCACTATACCCATTGTCCCCCCAAACATTCTGTACTCACACACTGCGGATCACTCATAGGAATGGCACTCACTATACCCATTGTCCTCCCAAACATACTACACTCACACACTGCGGATCACTCATTGGAATGGCACTCACTATACCCATTGTCCCCCCAAACATACTGCACTCACACACTGCGACTCACTCATAGGAATGGCACTCACTATCCCCATTGTCCCCCCAAACATACTACACTCACACACTGCGGATCACTCATAGGAATGGTACTCACTATACCCATTGTCCTCCCAAACATACTGCACTCACACACTGCGGATCACTCATATGAATGGCACTCACTATACCCATTGTCCTCACAAACATACTGCACTCACACACTGCGACTCACTCATAGGAATGGTACTCACTATACCCATTGTCCCCCCAAACATACTGCACTCACACACTGCGACTCACTCATAGGAATGGCACTCACTATACCCATTGTCCCCCTAAACATACTGCACTCACACACTGCGGCTCACTCATAGGAATGGTACTCACTATACCCATTGTCCCCCCAAACATACTGCACTCACACACTGCGGATCACTCATAGGAATGGTACTCACTATACCCATTGTCCCCCCAAACATACTACACTCACACACTGCGACTCACTCATAGGAATGGCACTCACTATACCCATTGTCCCCCCAAACATACTACACTCACACACTGCGGATCACTCATAGGAATGGCACTCACTATACCCATTGTCCCCCCAAACATACTACACTCACACACTGCGGATCACTCATAGGAATGGCACTCACTATACCCATTGTCCCCCCAAACATACTACACTCATACACTGCAACACACTCATAGGAATGGCACTCACTATACCCATTGTCCTCCCCAAACATACTGTACTCACACACTGCGGATCACTCATAGGAATGGCACTCACTATACCCATTGTCCCCCCAAACATACTACACTCATACACTGCGACTCACTCATAGGAATGGCACTCACTATACCCATTGTCCCCCCAAACATACTACACTCACACACTGCGATTCACTCATAGGAATGGTACTCACTATACCCATTGTCCCCCCAAACATACTACACTCACACACTGCGGATCACTCATAGGAATGGCACTCACTATACCCATTGTCCCCCCAAACATACTGCACTCACACACTGCGACTCACTCATAGGAATGGCACTCACTATACCCATTGTCCCCCCAAACATACTGCACTCACACACTGCGACTCACTCATAGGAATGGCACTCACTATACCCATTGTCCTTCCAAACATACTACACTCACACACTGCGACTCACTCATAGGAATGGCACTCACTATACCCATTGTCCCCCCAAACATACTACACTCACACACTGCGACTCACTCATAGGAATGGCACTCACTATACCCATTGTCCCCCCAAACATACTACACTCACACACTGCGGATCACTCATAGGAATGGCACTCACTATACCCATTGTCCCCCCAAACATACTGCACTCACACACTGCGACTCACTCATAGGAATGGCACTCACTATACCTATTGTCCTCCCAAACATACTACACTCACACACTGCGACTCACTCATAGGAATGGCACTCACTATACCCATTGTCCCCCCAAACATACTACACTCACACACTGCGGATCACTCATAGGAATGGCACTCACTATACCCATTGTCCTCCCAAACATACTACACTCACACACTGCGGATCACTCATAGGAATGGCACTCACTATACCCATTGTCCTTCCAAACATACTACACTCACACACTGCGGATCACTCATAGGAATGGCACTCAGTATACCCATTGTCCCCCCAAACATACTACACTCACACACTGCGGATCACTCATAGGAATGGCACTCACTATACCCATTGTCCTCCCAAACATACTACACTCACACACTGCGGATCACTCATAGGAATGGCACTCACTATAGCCATTGTCCCCCTAAACATACTAGACTCACACACTGCGGATCACTCATAGGAATGGCACACACTATACCCATTGTCCTTCCAAACATACTGCACTCACACACTGCGACTCACTCATAGGAATGGCACTCACTTTACCCATTGTCCTCCCCAAACATACTGCACTCACACACTGCAGATCACTCATAGGAATGGCACTCACTATACCCATTGTCCCCCCAAACATACTACACTCACACACTGCGGATCACTCATAGGAATGGCACTCACTATACCCATTGTACCCCCAAACATACTAGACTCACACTGCGGATCACTCATAGGAATGGCACCCACTATACCCATTGTCCCCCTAAACATACTACACTCACACACTGCGGATCACTCATAGGAATGGCACTCACTATACCCATTGTCCTCCCAAACATACTAGACTCACACACTGCGGATCACTCATAGGAATGGCACTCACTATACCCATTGTCCCCCCAAACATACTACACTCACACACTGCGACTCACTCATAGGAATGGCACTCACTATACCCATTGTCCTCCCAAACATACTACACACACACACTGCGGATCACTCATAGGAATGTCACTCACTATACCCATTGTCCTCCCAAACATACTACACTCACACACTGCGGATCACTCATAGGAATGGCACTCACTATACCCATTGTCCCCCCAAACATACCACACTCACACACTGCGGATCACTAATAGGAATGGCACTCACTATACCCATTGTCCCCCCAAACATACTAGACTCGCACACTGCGGATCACTCATAGGAATGGCACTCACTATACCCATTGTCCCCCCAAACATACTAGACTCACACACTGCGGATCACTCATAGGAATGGCACTCACTATACCCATTGTCCCACCAAACATACTGCACTCAACACTGCGGATCACTCATAGGAATGGCACTCACTATACCCATTGTCCCCCCAAACATACTACACTCACACACTGCGGATCACTCATAGGAATATCACTCACTATACCCATTGTCCCCCCAAACATACTACACTCACACACTGCGGATCACTCATAGGAATGGCACTCACTATACCCATTGTCCCCCCAAACATACTGCACTCACACACTGCGGATCACTCATAGGAATGGCACTCACTATACCCATTGTCCTCCCAAACATACTACACTCACACACTGCGACTCACTCATAGGAATGGCACTCACTATACCCATTGTCCTCCCAAACATACTACACTCACACACTGCGGATCACTCATAGGAATGGCACTCACTATACCCATTTTCCCTTCAAACATACTACACTCACACACTGCAACTCACTCATAGGAATGGCACTCACTATACCCATTGTCCCCCCAAACATTCTGTACTCACACACTGCGGATCACTCATAGGAATGGCACTCACTATACCCATTGTCCTCCCAAACATACTACACTCACACACTGCGGATCACTCATTGGAATGGCACTCACTATACCCATTGTCCCCCCAAACATACTGCACTCACACACTGCGACTCACTCATAGGAATGGCACTCACTATACCCATTGTCCCCCCAAACATACTGCACTCACACACTGCGACTCACTCATAGGAATGGTACTCACTATACCCATTGTCCCCCCAAACATACTGCACTCACACACTGCGACTCACTCATAGGAATGGCACTCACTATACCCATTGTCCCCCTAAACATACTGCACTCACACACTGCGGCTTACTCATAGGAATGGTACTCACTATACCCATTGTCCCCCCAAACATACTGCACTCACACACTGCGGATCACTCATAGGAATGGTACTCACTATACCCATTGTCCCCCCAAACATACTACACTCACACACTGCGACTCACTCATAGGAATGGCACTCACTATACCCATTGTCCCCCCAAACATACTACACTCACACACTGCGGATCACTCATAGGAATGGCACTCACTATACCCATTGTCCCCCCAAACATACTACACTCACACACTGCGGATCACTCATAGGAATGGCACTCACTATACCCATTGTCCCCCCAAACATACTACACTCATACACTGCAACACACTCATAGGAATGGCACTCACTATACCCATTGTCCTCCCCAAACATACTGTACTCACACACTGCGGATCACTCATAGGAATGGCACTCACTATACCCATTGTCCCCCCAAACATACTACACTCACACACTGCGATTCACTCATAGGAATGGCACTCACTATACCCATTGTCCCCCCAAACATACTACACTCACACACTGCGGATCACTCATAGGAATGGCACTCACTATACCCATTGTCCCCCCAAACATACTGCACTCACACACTGCGACTCACTCATAGGAATGGCACTCACTATACCCATTGTCCCCCCAAACATACTGCACTCACACACTGCGACTCACTCATAGGAATGGCACTCACTATACCCATTGTCCTTCCAAACATACTACACTCACACACTGCGACTCACTCATAGGAAAGGCACTCACTATACCCATTGTCCCCCCAAACATACTACACTCACACACTGCGACTCACTCATAGGAATGGCACTCACTATACCCATTGTCCCCCCAAACATACTACACTCACACACTGCGGATCACTCATAGGAATGGCACTCACTATACCCATTGTCCCCCCAAACATACTGCACTCACACACTGCGACTCACTCATAGGAATGGCACTCACTATACCCATTGTCCCCCCAAACATACTGTACTCACACACTGCGGATCACTCATAGGAATGGCACTCACTATACCCATTGTCCCCCCAAACATACTACACTCACACACTGCGGCTCACTCATAGGAATGGCACTCACTATACCCATTGTCCCCCCAAACATACTACACTCACACACTGCGACTCACTCATAGGAATGGCACTCACTATACCCATTGTCCCCCCAAACATACTACACTCACACACTGCGGCTCACTCATAGGAATGGCACTCACTATACCCATTGTCCCCCCAAACATACTACACTCACACACTGCGACTCACTCATAGGAATGTCACTCACTATACCCATTGTCCTCCCAAACATACTACACTCACACACTGCGGATCACTTATAGGAATGGCACTCACTATACCCATTGTCCCCCTAAACATACTACACTCACACACTGCGGCTCACTCATAGGAATGGCACTCACTATACCCATTGTCCTCCCAAACATACTACACTCACACACTGCGGATCACTCATAGGAATGGCACTCACTATACCCATTGTCCTCCCAAACATACTACACTCACACACTGCGACTCACTCATAGGAATGGCACTCACTATACCCATTGTCCCCCCAAACATACTACACTCACACACTGCGGATCACTCATAGGAATGGCACTCACTGTACCCATTGTCCTCCCAAACATACTACACTCACACACTGCGGATCACTCATATGAATGGCACTCACTATACCCATTGTCCTCCCAAACATACTACACTCACACACTGCGGATCACTCATATGAATGGCACTCACTATACCCATTGTCCTCCCAAACATACTACACTCACACACTGCGGATCACTCATATGAATGGCACTCACTATACCCATTGTCCTCCCAAACATACTACACTCACACACTGCGACTCACTCATAGGAATGGCACTCACTATACCCATTGTCCTCCCAAACATACTACACTCACACACTGCGGATCACTCATAGGAATGGCACCCACTATACCCATTGTCCACCCAAACATACTACACTCATACACTGCGGCTCACTCTTAGGAATGGCACTCACTATACCCATTGTCCCCCCAAACATACTACACTCACACACTGCGACTCACTCATAGGAATGGCACTCACTATACCCATTGTCCTCCCACACTGCGGATCACTCATAGGAATGTCACTCACTATACCCATTGTCCTCCCAAACATACTACACTCACACACTGCGGATCACTCATAGGAATGGCACTCACTATACCCATTGTCCCCCCAAACATACCACACTCACACACTGCGGATCACTCATAGGAATGGCACTCACTATACCCATTGTCCCCCCAAACATACTAGACTCGCACACTGCGGATCACTCATAGGAATGGCACTCACTATACCCATTGTCCCCCCAAACATACTAGACTCACACACTGCGGATCACTCATAGGAATGGCACTCACTATACCCATTGTCCCACCAAACATACTACACTCACACACTGCGACTCACTCATAGGAATGGCACTCACTATACCCATTGTCCCCCCAAACATACTACACTCACACACTGCGGATCACTCATAGGAATGGCACTCACTATACCCATTGTCCCCCCAAACATACTACACTCACACACTGCGGATCACTCATAGGAATGGCACTCACTATACCCATTGTCCCCCCAAACATACTACACTCATACACTGCAACACACTCATAGGAATGGCACTCACTATACCCATTGTCCTCCCCAAACATACTGTACTCACACACTGCGGATCACTCATAGGAATGGCACTCACTATACCCATTGTCCCCCCAAACATACTACACTCATACACTGCGACTCACTCATAGGAATGGCACTCACTATACCCATTGTCCCCCCAAACATACTACACTCACACACTGCGATTCACTCATAGGAATGGCACTCACTATACCCATTGTCCCCCCAAACATACTACACTCACACACTGCGGATCACTCATAGGAATGGCACTCACTATACCCATTGTCCCCCCAAACATACTGCACTCACACACTGCGACTCACTCATAGGAATGGCACTCACTATACCCATTGTCCCCCCAAACATACTGCACTCACACACTGCGACTCACTCATAGGAATGGCACTCACTATACCCATTGTCCTTCCAAACATACTACACTCACACACTGCGACTCACTCATAGGAAAGGCACTCACTATACCCATTGTCCCCCCAAACATACTACACTCACACACTGCGACTCACTCATAGGAATGGCACTCACTATACCCATTGTCCCCCCAAACATACTACACTCACACACTGCGGATCACTCATAGGAATGGCACTCACTATACCCATTGTCCCCCCAAACATACTGCACTCACACACTGCGACTCACTCATAGGAATGGCACTCACTATACCCATTGTCCCCCCAAACATACTGTACTCACACACTGCGGATCACTCATAGGAATGGCACTCACTATACCCATTGTCCCCCCACACATACTACACTCACACACTGCGGCTCACTCATAGGAATGGCACTCACTATACCCATTGTCCCCCCAAACATACTACACTCACACACTGCGACTCACTCATAGGAATGGCACTCACTATACCCATTGTCCCCCCAAACATACTACACTCACACACTGCGGCTCACTCATAGGAATGGCACTCACTATACCCATTGTCCCCCCAAACATACTACACTCACACACTGCGACTCACTCATAGGAATGTCACTCACTATACCCATTGTCCTCCCAAACATACTACACTCACACACTGCGGATCACTTATAGGAATGGCACTCACTATACCCATTGTCCCCCTAAACATACTACACTCACACACTGCGGCTCACTCATAGGAATGGCACTCACTATACCCATTGTCCTCCCACACTGCGGATCACTCATAGGAATGTCACTCACTATACCCATTGTCCTCCCAAACATACTACACTCACACACTGCGGATCACTCATAGGAATGGCACTCACTATACCCATTGTCCCCCCAAACATACCACACTCACACACTGCGGATCACTCATAGGAATGGCACTCACTATACCCATTGTCCCCCCAAACATACTAGACTCGCACACTGCGGATCACTCATAGGAATGGCACTCACTATACCCATTGTCCCCCCAAACATACTAGACTCACACACTGCGGATCACTCATAGGAATGGCACTCACTATACCCATTGTCCCACCAAACATACTGCACTCAACACTGCGGATCACTCATAGGAATGGCACTCACTATACCCATTGTCCCCCCAAACATACTACACTCACACACTGCGGATCACTCATAGGAATGGCACTCACTATACCCATTGTCCCCCCAAACATACTACACTCACACACTGCGGATCACTCATAGGAATGGCACTCACTATACCCATTGTCCCCCCAAACATACTGCACTCACACACTGCGGATCACTCATAGGAATGGCACTCACTATACCCATTGTCCTCCCAAACATACTACACTCAAACACTGCGACTCACTCATAGGAATGGCACTCACTATACCCATTGTCCTCCCAAACATACTACACTCACACACTGCGGATCACTCATAGGAATGGCACTCACTATACCCATTTTCCCTTCAAACATACTACACTCACTCACTGCGACTCACTCATAGGAATGGCACTCACTATACCCATTGTCCCCCCAAACATACTGTACTCACACACTGCGGATCACTCATAGGAATGGCACTCACTATACCCATTGTCCTCCCAAACATACTACACTCACACACTGCGGATCACTCATAGGAATGGCACTAACTATACCCATTGTCCCCCCAAACATACCACACTCACACACTGCGGATCACTCATAGGAATGGCACTCACTATACCCATTGTCCCCCCAAACATACTAGACTCGCACACTGCGGATCACTCATAGGAATGGCACTCACTATACCCATTGTCCCCCCAAACATGCTAGACTCACACACTGCGGATCACTCATAGGAATGGCACTCACTATACCCATTGTCCCACCAAACATACTGCACTCAACACTGCGGATCACTCATAGGAATGGCACTCACTATACCCATTGTCCCCCCAATCATACTACACTCACACACTGCGGATCACTCATAGGAATGGCACTCACTATACCCTTTGTCCCCCCAAACATACTACACTCACACACTGCGGATCACTCATAGGAATGGCACTCACTATACCCATTGTCCCCCCAAACATACTGCACTCACACACTGCGGATCACTCATAGGAATGGCACTCACTGTACCCATTGTCCTCCCAAACATACTACACTCACACACTGCGACTCACTCATAGGAATGGCACTCACTATACCCATTGTCCTCCCAAACATACTGCACTTACACACTGCGACTCACTCATAGGAATGGCACTCACTATACCCATTGTCCCCCCAAACATACTGCACTCACACACTGCGGATCACTCATAGGAATGGTACTCACTATACCCATTGTCCCCCCAAACATACTACACTCACACACTGCGACTCACTCATAGGAATGGCACTCACTATACCCATTGTCCCCCCAAACATACTACACTCACACACTGCGGATCTCTCATAGGAATGGCACTCACTATACCCATTGTCCCCCCAAACATACTACACTCACACACTGCGGATCACTCATAGGAATGGCACTCACTATACCCATTGTCCCCCCAAACATACTACACTCATACACTGCGACACACTCATAGGAATGGCACTCACTATACCCATTGTCCCCCAAACATACTACACTCACACACTGCGACTCACTCATAGGAATGGCACTCACTATACCCATTGTCCCCCCAAACATACTACACTCACACACTGCGACTCACTCATAGGAATGGCACTCACTATACCCATTGTCCCCCCAAACATACTACACTCATACACTGCGACACACTCATAGGAATGGCACTCACTATACCCATTGTCCCCCCAAACATACTACACTCACACACTGCGGATCACTCATAGGAATGGCACTCACTATACCCATTGTCCCCCCAAACATACTACACTCACACACTGCGGATCACTTATAGGAATGGCACTCACTATACCCATTGTCCCCCCAAACATACTACACTCACACACTGCGACTCACTCATAGGAATGGCACTCACTATACCCATTGTCCTCCCAAACATACTACACTCACACACTGCGGATCACTCATAAGAATGGCACTCACTATACCCATTGTCCTCCCAAACATACTACACTCACACACTGCGGATCACTCATAGGAATGGCACTCACTATACCCATTGTCCTCCCAAACATACTACACTCACACACTGCGGATCACTCATAGGAATGGCACTCACTATACCCATTGTCCTCCCAAACATACTACACTCACACACTGCGGATCACTCATAGGAATGGCACTCACTATACCCATTGTCCTCACAAACATACTACACTCACACACTGCGGATCACTCATAGGAATGGCACTCACTATACCCATTGTCCCCCCAAACATACTACACTCACAGACTGCGGCTCACTCATAGGAATGACACTCACTATACCCATTGTCCTCACAAACATACTACACTCACACACTGCGACTCACTCATAGGAATGGCACTCACTATACCCATTGTCCCCCCAAACATACTACACTCACACACTGCGGATCACTCATAGGAATGGCTCTCACTATACCCATTGTCCCCCCAAACATACTACACTCACACTCTGCGACTCACTCATAGGAATGTCACTCACTATACCCATTGTCCTCCCAAACATACTACACTCACACACTGCGACTCACTCATAGGAATGTCACTCACTATACCCATTGTCCTCCCAAACATACTACACTCACACACTGCGGATCACTTATAGGAATGGCACTCACTATACCCATTGTCCCCCTAAACATACTACACTCACACACTGCGGCTCACTCATAGGAATGGCACTCACTATACCCATTGTCCTCCCAAACATACTACACTCACACACTGCGGATCACTCATAGGAATGGCACTCACTATACCCATTGTCCTCCCAAACATACTACACTCACACACTGCGACTCACTCATAGGAATGGCACTCACTATACCCATTGTCCCCCCAAACATACTACACTCACACACTGCGGATCACTCATAGGAATGGCACTCACTGTACCCATTGTCCTCCCAAACATACTACACTCACACACTGCGGATCACTCATATGAATGGCACTCACTATACCCATTGTCCTCCCAAACATACTACACTCACACACTGCGGATCACTCATATGAATGGCACTCACTATACCCATTGTCCTCCCAAACATACTACACTCACACACTGCGGATCACTCATATGAATGGCACTCACTATACCCATTGTCCTCCCAAACATACTACACTCACACACTGCGACTCACTCATAGGAATGGCACTCACTATACCCATTGTCCTCCCAAACATACTACACTCACACACTGCGGATCACTCATAGGAATGGCACCCACTATACCCATTGTCCACCCAAACATACTACACTCATACACTGCGGCTCACTCTTAGGAATGGCACTCACTATACCCATTGTCCCCCCAAACATACTACACTCACACACTGCGACTCACTCATAGGAATGGCACTCACTATACCCATTGTCCTCCCACACTGCGGATCACTCATAGGAATGTCACTCACTATACCCATTGTCCTCCCAAACATACTACACTCACACACTGCGGATCACTCATAGGAATGGCACTCACTATACCCATTGTCCCCCCAAACATACCACACTCACACACTGCGGATCACTCATAGGAATGGCACTCACTATACCCATTGTCCCCCCAAACATACTAGACTCGCACACTGCGGATCACTCATAGGAATGGCACTCACTATACCCATTGTCCCCCCAAACATACTAGACTCACACACTGCGGATCACTCATAGGAATGGCACTCACTATACCCATTGTCCCACCAAACATACTACACTCACACACTGCGACTCACTCATAGGAATGGCACTCACTATACCCATTGTCCCCCCAAACATACTACACTCACACACTGCGGATCACTCATAGGAATGGCACTCACTATACCCATTGTCCCCCCAAACATACTACACTCACACACTGCAGATCACTCATAGGAATGGCACTCACTATACCCATTGTCCCCCCAAACATACTACACTCATACACTGCAACACACTCATAGGAATGGCACTCACTATACCCATTGTCCTCCCCAAACATACTGTACTCACACACTGCGGATCACTCATAGGAATGGCACTCACTATACCCATTGTCCCCCCAAACATACTACACTCATACACTGCGACTCACTCATAGGAATGGCACTCACTATACCCATTGTCCCCCCAAACATACTACACTCACACACTGCGATTCACTCATAGGAATGGCACTCACTATACCCATTGTCCCCCCAAACATACTACACTCACACACTGCGGATCACTCATAGGAATGGCACTCACTATACCCATTGTCCCCCCAAACATACTGCACTCACACACTGCGACTCACTCATAGGAATGGCACTCACTATACCCATTGTCCCCCCAAACATACTGCACTCACACACTGCGACTCACTCATAGGAATGGCACTCACTATACCCATTGTCCTTCCAAACATACTACACTCACACACTGCGACTCACTCATAGGAAAGGCACTCACTATACCCATTGTCCCCCCAAACATACTACACTCACACACTGCGACTCACTCATAGGAATGGCACTCACTATACCCATTGTCCCCCCAAACATACTACACTCACACACTGCGGATCACTCATAGGAATGGCACTCACTATACCCATTGTCCCCCCAAACATACTGCACTCACACACTGCGACTCACTCATAGGAATGGCACTCACTATACCCATTGTCCCCCCAAACATACTGTACTCACACACTGCGGATCACTCATAGGAATGGCACTCACTATACCCATTGTCCCCCCAAACATACTACACTCACACACTGCGGCTCACTCATAGGAATGGCACTCACTATACCCATTGTCCCCCCAAACATACTACACTCACACACTGCGACTCACTCATAGGAATGGCACTCACTATACCCATTGTCCCCCCAAACATACTACACTCACACACTGCGGCTCACTCATAGGAATGGCACTCACTATACCCATTGTCCCCCCAAACATACTACACTCACACACTGCGACTCACTCATAGGAATGTCACTCACTATACCCATTGTCCTCCCAAACATACTACACTCACACACTGCGGATCACTTATAGGAATGGCACTCACTATACCCATTGTCCCCCTAAACATACTACACTCACACACTGCGGCTCACTCATAGGAATGGCACTCACTATACCCATTGTCCTCCCACACTGCGGATCACTCATAGGAATGTCACTCACTATACCCATTGTCCTCCCAAACATACTACACTCACACACTGCGGATCACTCATAGGAATGGCACTCACTATACCCATTGTCCCCCCAAACATACCACACTCACACACTGCGGATCACTCATAGGAATGGCACTCACTATACCCATTGTCCCCCCAAACATACTAGACTCGCACACTGCGGATCACTCATAGGAATGGCACTCACTATACCCATTGTCCCCCCAAACATACTAGACTCACACACTGCGGATCACTCATAGGAATGGCACTCACTATACCCATTGTCCCACCAAACATACTGCACTCAACACTGCGGATCACTCATAGGAATGGCACTCACTATACCCATTGTCCCCCCAAACATACTACACTCACACACTGCGGATCACTCATAGGAATGGCACTCACTATACCCATTGCCCCCCCAAACATACTACACTCACACACTGCGGATCACTCATAGGAATGGCACTCACTATACCCATTGTCCCCCCAAACATACTGCACTCACACACTGCAGATCACTCATAGGAATGGCACTCACTATACCCATTGTCCTCCCAAACATACTACACTCAAACACTGCGACTCACTCATAGGAATGGCACTCACTATACCCATTGTCCTCCCAAACATACTACACTCACACACTGCGGATCACTCATAGGAATGGCACTCACTATACCCATTTTCCCTTCAAACATACTACACTCACTCACTGCGACTCACTCATAGGAATGGCACTCACTATACCCATTGTCCCCCCAAACATACTGTACTCACACACTGCGGATCACTCATAGGAATGGCACTCACTATACCCATTGTCCTCCCAAACATACTACACTCACACACTGCGTATCACTCATAGGAATGGCACTAACTATACCCATTGTCCCCCCAAACATACCACACTCACACACTGCGGATCACTCATAGGAATGGCACTCACTATACCCATTGTCCCCCCAAACATACTAGACTCGCACACTGCGGATCACTCATAGGAATGGCACTCACTATACCCATTGTCCCCCCAAACATGCTAGACTCACACACTGCGGATCACTCATAGGAATGGCACTCACTATACCCATTGTCCCACCAAACATACTGCACTCAACACTGCGAATCACTCATAGGAATGGCACTCACTATACCCATTGTCCCCCCAATCATACTACACTCACACACTGCGGATCACTCATAGGAATGGCACTCACTATACCCTTTGTCCCCCCAAACATACTACACTCACACACTGCGGATCACTCATAGGAATGGCACTCACTATACCCATTGTCCCCCCAAACATACTGCACTCACACACTGCGGATCACTCATAGGAATGGCACTCACTGTACCCATTGTCCTCCCAAACATACTACACTCACACACTGCGACTCACTCATAGGAATGGCACTCACTATACCCATTGTCCTCCCAAACATACTGCACTTACACACTGCGACTCACTCATAGGAATGGCACTCACTATACCCATTGTCCCCCCAAACATACTGCACTCACACACTGCGGATCACTCATAGGAATGGTACTCACTATACCCATTGTCCCCCCAAACATACTACACTCACACACTGCGACTCACTCATAGGAATGGCACTCACTATACCCATTGTCCCCCCAAACATACTACACTCACACACTGCGGATCTCTCATAGGAATGGCACTCACTATACCCATTGTCCCCCCAAACATACTACACTCACACACTGCGGATCACTCATAGGAATGGCACTCACTATACCCATTGTCCCCCCAAACATACTACACTCATACACTGCGACACACTCATAGGAATGGCACTCACTATACCCATTGTCCCCCAAACATACTACACTCACACACTGCGACTCACTCATAGGAATGGCACTCACTATACCCATTGTCCCCCCAAACATACTACACTCACACACTGCGACTCACTCATAGGAATGGCACTCACTATACCCATTGTCCCCCCAAACATACTACACTCATACACTGCGACACACTCATAGGAATGGCACTCACTATACCCATTGTCCCCCCAAACATACTACACTCACACACTGCGGATCACTCATAGGAATGGCACTCACTATACCCATTGTCCCCCCAAACATACTACACTCACACACTGCGGATCACTTATAGGAATGGCACTCACTATACCCATTGTCCCCCCAAACATACTACACTCACACACTGCGACTCACTCATAGGAATGGCACTCACTATACCCATTGTCCTCCCAAACATACTACACTCACACACTGCGGATCACTCATAAGAATGGCACTCACTATACCCATTGTCCTCCCAAACATACTACACTCACACACTGCGGATCACTCATAGGAATGGCACTCACTATACCCATTGTCCTCCCAAACATACTACACTCACACACTGCGGATCACTCATAGGAATGGCACTCACTATACCCATTGTCCTCCCAAACATACTACACTCACACACTGCGGATCACTCATAGGAATGGCACTCACTATACCCATTGTCCTCACAAACATACTACACTCACACACTGCGGATCACTCATAGGAATGGCACTCACTATACCCATTGTCCCCCCAAACATACTACACTCACAGACTGCGGCTCACTCATAGGAATGACACTCACTATACCCATTGTCCTCACAAACATACTACACTCACACACTGCGACTCACTCATAGGAATGGCACTCACTATACCCATTGTCCCCCCAAACATACTACACTCACACACTGCGGATCACTCATAGGAATGGCTCTCACTATACCCATTGTCCCCCCAAACATACTACACTCACACTCTGCGACTCACTCATAGGAATGTCACTCACTATACCCATTGTCCTCCCAAACATACTACACTCACACACTGCGACTCACTCATAGGAATGTCACTTACTATACCCATTGTCCTCCCAAACATATTACACTCACACACTGCGACTCACTCATAGGAATGGCACTCACTATACCCATTGTCCCCCCAAACGTACTACACTCACACACTGCGACTCACTCATAGGAATGGCACTCACTATACCCATTGTCCTCCCAAACATACTACACTCACACACTGCGACTCATTCATAGGAATGGCACTCACTATACCCATTGTCCCCCCAAACATACTACACTCACACACTGCGGATCACTTATAGGAATGGCACTCACTATACCCATTGTCCCCCCAAACATACTACACTCACACACTGCGACTCACTCATAGGAATGGCACTCACTATACCCATTGTCCTCCCAAACATACTACACTCACACACTGCGGATCACTCATAGGAATGGCACTCACTATACCCATTGTCCTCACAAACATACTACACTCACACACTGCGGATCACTCATAGGAGTGGCACTCACTATACCCATTGTCCTCACAAACATACTACACTCACACACTGCGGATCACTCATAGGAATGGCACTCACTATACCCATTGTCCTCACAAACATACTACACTCACACACTGCGGATCACTCATAGGAGTGGCACTCACTATACCCATTGTCCTCACAAACATACTACACTCACACACTGTGGATCACTCATAGGAATGGCACTCACTATACCCATTGTCCCCCCAAACATACTACACTCACACACTGCGGATCACTCATAGGAATGGCACTCACTATACCCATTGTCCTTCCAAACATACTACACTCACACACTGCGGATCACTCATAGGAGTGGCACTCACTATACCCATTGTCCTCACAAACATACTACACTCACACACTGTGGATCACTCATAGGAATGGCACTCACTATACCCATTGTCCCCCCAAACATACTACACTCACACACTGTGGATCACTCATAGGAATGGCACTCACTATACCCATTGTCCCCCCAAACATACTGCACTCACACACTGCGACTCACTCATAGGAATGGCACTCACTGTACCCATTGTCCCCCCAAACATACTACACTCACACACTGCGGATCACTCATAGGAGTTGCACTCACTATACCCATTGTCCTCACAAACATACTACACTCACACACTGTGGATCACTCATAGGAATGGCACTCACTATACCCATTGTCCCCCCAAACATACTACACTCACACACTGTGGATCACTCATAGGAATGGCACTCACTATACCCATTGTCCCCCCAAACATACTGCACTCACACACTGCGACTCACTCATAGGAATGGCACTCACTATACCCATTGTCCTCACAAACATACTGTGTGTTCTCCATGTATGTGTGTGTTCTCCATGTATGTGTATGATCTG
The DNA here is from genome assembly GCF_028390025.1 of Pseudophryne corroboree. NCBI lineage: Eukaryota > Metazoa > Chordata > Amphibia > Anura > Myobatrachidae > Pseudophryne > Pseudophryne corroboree. The sequence goes on from NC_086453.1 coordinate 2,860,306, forward strand.
TGTGTTCTCCATGTATGTGTGTATTTTCCATGTATGTGTATGATCTGTGTGTTCTCCATGTATGTGTATTCTCCATGTATGTGTATGATCTGTGTGTTCTCCATGTATGTGTATGATCTGTGTGTTCTCCACGTATGTGTGTATTCTCCATGTATGTGTATGATCTGTGTGTTCTCCATGTATGTGTGTATTCTCCATGTATGTGTATGATCTGTGTGTTCTCCATGTATGTGTGTATTCTCCATGTATTTGTATGATCTGTGTGTTCTCCATGTATGTGTGTTCTACATGTATGTGTATGATCTGTGTGTTCTCCATGTATGTGTGTATTCTCCATGTATGTGTATGATCTGTGTGTTCTCCATGTATGTGTGTATTCTCCATGTATGTGTATGATCTGTGTGTTCTCCATGTATGTGTGTGTTCTCCATGTATGTGTATGATCTGTGTGTTCTCCATGTATGTGTGTGTTCTCCATGTATGTGTATGATCTGTGTGTTCTCCATGTATGTGTGTGTTCTACATGTATGTGTATGATCTGTGTGTTCTCCATGTATGTGTGTGTTCTACATGTATGTGTATGATCTGTGTGTTCTCCATGTATGTGTGTGTTCTCCATGTATGTGTATGATCTGTGTGTTCTCCATGTATGTGTGTATTCTCCATGTATGTGTATGATCTGTGTGTTCTCCATGTATGTGTGTGTTCTACATGTATGATCTGTGTGTTCTCCATGTATGTGTGTGTTCTCCATGTATGTGTATGATCTGTGTGTTCTCCATGTATGTGTATGATCTGTGTGTTCTCCATGTATGTGTATGATCTGTGTGTTCTCCATGTATGTGTGTTTTCTCCATGTATGTGTATGATCTTTGTTCTCCATATATGTGTGTGTTCTCCATGTATGTGTATGATCTGTGTGTTCTCCATGTATGTGTGTGTTCTACATGTATGTGTATAATCTGTGTGTTCTCCATGTATGTGTATGATCTGTGTGTGTGCTCCATGTATGTGTGTGTTCTTCATGTATGTGTATTATCTGTGTGTTATCCATGTATGTGTATGATCTGTGTGTGCTCCGTGTGTGTGTTCTACATGTATGTGTATGATCTGTGTGTTCTCCATGTATGTGTATGATCTGTGTGTTCTCCATGTATGTGTATGATTTGTGTGTTCTCCATGTATGTGTGTGTTCTCCATGTATGTGTATGATCTGTGTGTTCTCCATGTATGTGTGTGTTCTCCATGTATGTGTATGATCTGTGTGTTCTCCATGTATGTGTGTGTTCTCCATGTATGTGTATGATCTGTGTGTTCTCCATGTATGTGTGTGTTCTCCATGTATGTGTATGATCTGTGTGTTCTCCATGTATGTGTATGATCTGTGTGTTCTCCATGTATGTGTGTGTTCTCCATGTATGTGTATGATCTGTGTGTTCTCCATGTATGTGTGTTCTACATGTATGTGTATTATCTGTGTGTTCTCCATGTATGTGTATGATCTGTGTGTTCTCCATGTATGTGTATGATCTGTGTGTTCTCCATGTATGTGTGTGTTCTACATGTATGTGTATGATCTGTGTGTTCTCCATGTATGTGTGTGTTCTCCATGTATGTGTATGATCTGTGTGTTCTCCATGTATGTGTGTATTCTCCATGTATGTGTATGATCTGTGTGTTCTCCATGTATGTGTGTGTTCTACATGTATGTGTATGATCTGTGTGTTCTCCATGTATGTGTGTGTTCTCCATGTATGTGTATGATCTGTGTGTTCTCCATGTATGTGTATGATCTGTGTGTGTGTGTTCTCCATGTATGTGTATGATTTGTGTGTTCTCCATGTATGTGTGTGTTCTCCATGTATGTGTATGATCTGTGTGTTCTCCATGTATGTGTGTGTTCTCCATGTATGTGTATGATCTGTGTGTTCTCCATGTATGTGTGTGTTCTCCATGTATGTGTATGATCTGTGTGTTCTCCATGTATGTGTATGATCTGTGTGTTCTCCATGTATGTGTGTGTTCTCCATGTATGTGTATGATTTGTGTGTTCTCCATGTATGTGTGTGTTCTCCATGTATGTGTATGATCTGTGTGTTCTCCATGTATGTGTGTGTTCTCCATGTATGTGTATGATCTGTGTGTTCTCCATGTATGTGTGTGTTCTCCATGTATGTGTATGATCTGTGTGTTCTCCATGTATGTGTGTTCTACATGTATGTGTATGATCTGTGTGTTCTCCATGTATATGTGTGTTCTCCATGTATGTGTATGATCTGTGTGTTCTCCATGTATGTGTATGATCTGTGTGTGTGTGTTCTCCATGTATGTGTATGATCTGTGTGTTCTCCATGTATGTGTATGATCTGTGTGTTCTCCATGTATGTGTATGATCTGTGTGTGTGTGTGTGTGTGTGTGTGTGTGTGTGTTCTCCATGTATGTGTATGATCTGTGTGTTCTCCATGTATGTGTATGATCTGTGTGTGTGTGTGTGTGTGTGTGTGTGTGTGTTCTCCATGTATGTGTATGATCTGTGTGTTCTCTATGTATGTGTGTGCTCCATGTATGTGTATGATCTGTGTGTTCTCCATGTATGTGTGTGTTCTCCATGTATGTGTATGATCTGCGTGTTCTCCATGTATGTGTGTGTTCTCCATGTATGTGTATGATCTGTGTGTTCTCCATGTATGTGTATGATCTGTGTGTGTGTGTTCTCCATGTATGTGTATGATTTGTGTGTTCTCCATGTATGTGTGTGTTCTCCATGTATGTGTATGATCTGTGTGTTCTCCATGTATGTGTGTGTTCTCCATGTATGTGTATGATCTGTGTGTTCTCCATGTATGTGTGTGTTCTCCATGTATGTGTATGATCTGTGTGTTCTCCATGTATGTGTATGATCTGTGTGTTCTCCATGTATGTGTGTGTTCTCCATGTATGTGTATGATTTGTGTGTTCTCCATGTATGTGTGTGTTCTCCATGTATGTGTATGATCTGTGTGTGTGTACTAATCATGTACATAATATTGTCATTAATAAAGAATCTGGATGAATTCATGAGGACTGCAACACTGGACTTACTGGTGGGAATAGATTATCTTTTATTTGGAATTATTCCTGACCGGTTCCTGCAGGGGGATGCTGCTACCCCATGGACTGCCGGCACCCGAGCCCCCCACACCTCCCGCTCCCCCCATCTCTCCTGACCGGTTCCTGCAGGGGGATGCTGCTACCCCAGGTTCTGCCGGCACCCGAGCCCCCCACACCTCCCGCTCCCCCCATCTCTCCTGACCGGTTCCTGCAGGGGGATGCTGCTTCCCCAGGTTCTGCCGGCACCCGAGCCCCCCACACCTCCCGCTCCCCCATCTCTCCTGACCGGTTCCTGCAGGGGGATGCTGCTACCCCAGGTTCTGCCGGCACCCGAGCCCCCCACACCTCCCGCTCCCCCCATCTCTCCTGACCGGTTCCTGCAGGGGGATGCTGCTTCCCCAGGTTCTGCCGGCACCCGAGCCCCCCACACCTCCCGCTCCCCCATCTCTCCTGACCGGTTCCTGCAGGGGGATGCTGCTATCCCAGGTTCTGCCGGCACCCAAGCCCCCCACACCTCCCGCTCCCCCCATCTCTCCTGACCGGTTCCTGCAGGGGGATGCTGCTATCCCAGGTTCTGCCGGCACCCGAGCCCCCCACACCTCCCGCTCCCCCCATCTCTCCTGACCGGTTCCTGCAGGGGGATGCTGCTACCCCAGGTTCTGCCGGCACCCGAGCCCCCCACAGCTCCCGCTCCCCCCATCTCTCCTGACCGGTTCCTGCAGGGGGATGCTGCTTCCCCATGGACTGCCGGCACCCGAGCCCCCCACACCTCCCGCTCCCCCCATCTCTCCTGACCGGTTCCTGCAGGGGGATGCTGCTACCCCAGGTTCTGCCGGCACCCGAGCCCCCCACACCTCCCGCTCCCCCCATCTCTCCTGACCGGTTCCTGCAGGGGGATGCTGCTTCCCCAGGTTCTGCCGGCACCCGAGCCCCCCACACCTCCCGCTCCCCCATCTCTCCTGACCGGTTCCTGCAGGGGGATGCTGCTATCCCAGGTTCTGCCGGCACCCGAGCCCCCCACACCTCCCGCTCCCCCCATCTCTCCTGACCGGTTCCTGCAGGGGGATGCTGCTACCCCAGGTTCTGCCGGCACCCGAGCCCCCCACACCTCCCGCTCCCCCATCTCTCCTGACCGGTCACTGCACATGGAGATGCTGCTACCCCGGGGACTGCCGGCACCCGAGCCCCCCACACCTCCCGCTCCCCCATCTCTCCTGACCGGTCACTGCACATGGAGATGCTGCTACCCCGGAGACTGCCGGCACCCGAGCCCCCCACACCTCCCGCTCCCCCATCTCTCCTGACCGGTCACTGCACATGGAGATGCTGCTACCCCGGGGACTGCCGGCACCCGAGCCCCCCACACCTCCCGCTCCCCCATCTCTCTTGACCGATCACTGCGCAGGGAGATGCTGCTACCCCAGGTTCTGGTGAAGTTTCATAGGTGGCACCTGTGTCACAGACTCTCCATCGTGGCGCGTCCGTCACTGCTATGTGACAGTGGCATGGCACAGGTGACGGCGGCCCCCTATCTGAGTGTAGTCAGACGTTCTCATTATCTCAGCGACATCACATTACAGGTAGTTACCCCTCCATACTCACAGCACAGGCGCAGGTCCGTTCCCCCTCCCTGCATACACCTAGGGGGGAGCTCCTGGCTGCGGGCCCTGGCTGGACGTAGTGACAGGCCTCTCTCTGAGCCACTGACAGACATGTGGGAGCAATTAAGACATGGTCTCCCTGAGTGCAGCTCGGAATGACGCAGAGCGGGAGCATCTTGTCGTCTCCCTCGCTGCCATCTTCTGGGGTCTCATTACTTCAGGAGGTGTTTGTTTGAGCAGCCGCCATCCAGGAATGTGCCGCTCTGCGTTGTTCTGCAATGCATCCGGACACAATGGGTCCTCAGAACCTCGTTTTATACCACGCATCCTGTGTATCCCCCTCTCTCTCCTGCAAGCCGCACATTCAGTACCTGTCGCAGTCCTGCCGCGTCCATCTCATGAACATCTCCAGACCCTCTCACCCAGGATGCTACTAAGACCCTCATCCACTCACTGGTCATCTCCAGACTGGACTACTGTTATCTCCTCCTGACTGATATTCCTGACACACACCTCTCTCCACTCCAATCTATCCTCAGTGCTGCTGCCCGGCTCATCTTCCTCACCAACAGCACCACGTCTACCTCACCTCTCCTACAGGCCCCTCACTGGCTTCCCTTTCCCTTCAGAATCCAATTCAAGCTTCTCACACTCGCTTACAAAGCTCTCACCCACTCCTCTCCCATCTACATCTCTGACCTTATCTCCCTTTACTCTCCCACCCGTCCTCTTCACTCTGCTAATGCACGCCAACTCTCCTGCCTACTATTACTTCCTCCCACTCCTACCTCCAAGATTTCTCACGTGCTGCTCCCTTTCTCTGGAACTCTCTCCCTCTCCCCTCAGACTGTCCACCTCTCTTTAAAACTTCATCACCCACTTCTTCACCAAACCCATCCAAATCTCATCCTAACCCTCTGTCCCACGCTCTCTCTGTCTACAGGACCCTCTCCCCTCGTGTGCTTTGCCTTCCCATACTCCTTACAATGGCAGCTGACGCTCAGTTTCTGCCCCCCTGCTGCCCCCGATCCTGACCGTGCTCCGCGTCAATTTGTGCTAGTAGTACGGCATTGGCTGTATATGTCTCATAACATAGTCTGCTCCTTTTCCTACATGGGGCGGTATTGAATTAGCCCTGATGCCTTTGCGGCCAATCAAAACATCGGAAAATCGCGATTAATGACTGATGGTCATTAACACAGTATCAAATTAGAGGCTGTTTTGATTAGCCGAAATTGGACCCACGATCGCGCAAAAATACATAGGAATCAGGGATAAGTTCCCAACCCCACGTGTCATCGCGGCTCCGGCAGAACACGTATCGTGGATTATGCTTCGGATGCCTGAAGCACCCGACGCATAATCCCCAATAAGTGCCGGCGGAAGGAGTGTCCCATGTCGGGGCTAATTAGATAGCCCCCATAGTGCCTTTGGCTCCAGTATGCAAATAAGGGGGTGGAGACATTCCCCAGCAGTGTAAGGGCACCTGCATGTATAAGGCTGTATATATATATATATATATATATATATATATATATATATAGAGGACAGCTTGTGCGCTGGCTGACGCTTTGCCCCTAGAAATGGCGCCACATTACAGGCTTTCCTTGTGGATGGTGTCTCGGTTAGCTGACGCCATCTGTAGGTGGCATTATCACGATGTTCTCTATGAGGGAATCTTCTCATCCCTCTTCCCAAGTCACATTGCATCCTAATGGCCGCACAAGCCCCGATACGCACCCGCGTCACTTCTGTCGCTGTTATTGGAGCACGTGCCCTGGCGAACGTTCCATATCGCCACTATGCGGTGTGCTGAGGAATGTTCCGTCCCAGGAAACGTCCCTCCCGGGTGTCCTCCCTTACAGCCTTATTCAGCTTCAGTTGCAGAATCGCAAATCGGGCGATTACTGGCAGACTGCGCTCGTACGAAGGTTAAACGATGCAGAATATTCCCTGTATCACCTAGTGGGGTCTTCTGTATGCATCTGTCATGGGTAAAGCAATACTCTGCAGGTCTGTAGGGAAGTCTGTCATTAAATAATCTGCAGAATATATCACTGTCTGTCAGGGGGTAGATGGGAGAGAGCAATGCTCTGCAGGTCACTAGAGAGGTCAGTAATGTAATAATCTGCAGAATATATCACTATGTATCTGTCAGGGGGTGGAGATGGGACAGAGCAATGTTCTGCAGATCACTAGAGAGGTCAGTAATGTAATAATCTGCAGGATATATCACTATGTACCTGTCAGAGCGTAGATGGGACAGAGCAATGCTCTGCAGATCACTAGAGCAGTCAGTAATATAATAATCTGCAAAATATATCACTATGTACCTGTCAGGGGGTAGATGGGACAGAGCAATGCTCTGCAGATCACTAGAGCAGTCAGTAATATAATAATCTGCAGGATATATCACTATGTACATGTCAGGGGGTAGATGGGACAGAGCAATGTTCTGCAGATCACTAGAGAGGTCAGTAATGTAATAATCTGCAGGATATATCACTATGTACCTGTCAGGGGGTAGAGGGGACAGAGCAATGTTCTGCAGGTCACTAAAGAGGTCAGTAATGTAATAATCTGCAGACCATATCACTATGTACCTGTCAGTGGGTAGAGGGGACAGAGCAATGTTCTGCAGATCACTGGAGAAGTCAGTAATGTAATAATCTGCAGAATATATCACTATGTATCTGTCAGGGGGTAGATGGGACAGAGCAATGTTCTGCAGGTCACTAGAGAGGTCAGTAATGTAATAATCTGCAGAATATATCACTGTCTGTCAGGGGGTAGAGGGGACAGAGCAATGTTCTGCAGGTCACTAGAGAGGTCAGTAATGTAATAATCTGCAGGATATATCACTATGTACCTGTCAGGGGGTAGATGGGACAGAGCAATGTTCTGCAGATCACTAGAGAGGTCAGTAATGTAATAATCTGCAGGATATATCACTATGTACCTGTCAGGGTAGAGGGGACAGAGCAATGTTCTGCAGGTTACTAGAGAGGTCAGTAATGTAATAATCTGCAGAATATATCACTATGTACCTGTCAGGGGATAGATGGGACAGAGCAATGTTCTGCAGGTTACTAGAGAGGTCAGTAATGTAATAATCTGCAGAATATATCACTATGTACCTGTCAGGGGGTAGAGGGGACAGAGCAATGTTCTGCAGATCACTAGAGAGGTCAGTAATGTAATAATCTGCAGAATATATCACTATGTACCTGTCAGGGGGTAGAGGGGACAGAGCAATGTTCTGCAGATCACTAGAGAGGTCAGTAATGTAATAATCTGCAGAATATATCACTATGTACCTGTCGGGGTAGAGGGGACAGAGCGATGCTCTGCAGAGAGATCAGGAATAAGGTGTCAGGCTGCGGGTTGCATTGTGCAGGTGTAGGTGCGTCATGGAGGAGCCGCTATGGGGCTGTAAGTGGGTGATCCAGTCGGGCGCGGTCAGGGCGTGTGGACGGAACTGCGGGCAGTATATAGTGCTGGATATATTGTATTGCGCCGGTTTCCATCACGTATAGACGGGAGCGGATGAAGCCGGTACATTGAGGGCACACCCGCTGGGCGATGTGTAGAACCCTCTCCTGTGCAGAACACATGCAGCCCTGCGTCAGCCCATACTATATTCACGGTGACCCGGATGGGTGTGTCCAGGCTGCTGGACCTTGCGCGGAGGGAGGGGAATGTTTGCGCTGGTTCCCGGCATAGAACCCCTCCCCCCAGGGACGTATAGATCCTGTTATCTGTTACATGAATTCCATGTCTGGGCCTCTGACCAAGTTTCTCTCTGGCCGCCATCATCTTTATTATACAGATCTGCGCTCGTCTGCGTTAACCCTCGCAGATCCGGATGGCGGCTCCGTGTCTGGCTGCTACATTGTACACGAGCCTCTCTTCCTAACACCCTCTTATTTCTATATTAGGAGCGATGCTCTGTAGCTTGTGATTTATAGTAAGGAGCAGGAAATGCTCTGCAGCCTGTGGTTTATGTGATGGAGGATTAATGCTCTGCAGTGGGGATGCTCTGTGGGTAATACTATGTGAGAAGTCAGCGGTTCTTGACATTGTGTAGCATGTGTTATGATGTAGCAATGCTCTGCAGTGAGTGTGTTATGTGATGGAGGAGCGATGCTCTGCGGTGAGTATGTTGTGTGATGGAGGAGCGATGCTCTGCGGTGAGTATGTTGTGTGATGGAGGAGCAATGCTCTGCGGTGAGTGTGTTGTGTGATGGAGGAGTGATGCTCTGAGGTGAGTGTGTTGTGTAATGGAGGAGCGATGCTCTGCGGTGAGTGTGTTGTGTGATGGAGGAGCGATGCTCTGCGGTGAGTGTGTTGTGTGATGGAGGAGCGATGCTCTGCGGTGAGTGTGTTGTGTGATGGAGGAGCGATGCTCTGCAGTGAGTGTGTTGTGTGATGGAGGAGCGATTCTCTGCGGTGAGTGTGTTGTGTGATGGAGGAGCGATGCTCTGCGGTGAGTGTGTTGTGTGATGGAGGAGCTGTGCGCCCTGTGTACCCCGTGTTGTGGAGGTGTAGGCAGCAGTAGAACAGCGCCCCCTAGGATGATGGCATTAGTACAGTGATGGAATGACTGCGCCCTGTGTACCCCGTGTTGTGGTGGTGTAGGCAGCAGTAGAACAGCGCCCCCTAGGATGATGGCATTAGTACAGTGATGGAATGACTGCGCTCTGTGTACCCCGTGTTGTGGAGGTGTAGGCAGCAGTAGAACAGCGCCCCCTAGGATGGCATTAGTACAGTGATGGAATGACTGCGCTCTGTGTACCCCGTGTTGTGGTGGTGTAGGCAGCAGTAGAACAGCGCCCCCTAGGATGGCATTAGTACAGTGATGGAATGACTGCGCCCTGTGTACCCCGTGTTGTGGAGGTGTAGGCAGCAGTAGAACAGCGCCCCCTAGGATGATGGCATTAGTACAGTGATGGAATGACTGCGCCCTGTGTACCCCGTGTTGTGGTGGTGTAGGCAGCAGTAGTACAGCGCCCCCTAGGATGATGGCATTAGTACAGTGATGGAATGACTGCGCTCTGTGTACCCCGTGGTGTGGTGGTGTAGGCAGCAGTAGTACAGCGCCCCCTAGGATGATGGCATTAGTACAGTGATGGAATGACTGCGCCCTGTGTACCCCGTGTTGTGGTGGTGTAGGCAGCAGTAGAACAGCGCCCCCTAGGATGATGGCATTAGTACAGTGATGGAATGACTGCGCTCTGTGTACCCCGTGTTGCAGTGGTGTAGGCAGCAGTAGAACAGCGCCCCCTAGGATGATGGCATTAGTACAGTGATGGAATGACTGCGCCCTGTGTACCCCGTGTTGTGGTGGTGTAGGCAGCAGTAGAACAGCGCCCCCTAGGATGGCATTAGTACAGTGATGGAATGACTGCGCTCTGTGTACCCCGTGTTGTGGTGGTGTAGGCAGCAGTAGAACAGCGCCCCCTAGGATGGCATTAGTACAGTGATGGAATGACTGCGCCCTGTGTACCCCGTGTTGTGGTGGTGTAGGCAGCAGTAGTACAGCGCCCCCTAGGATGGCATTAGTACAGTGATGGAATGACTGCGCCCTGTGTACCCCGTGTTGTGGTGGTGTAGGCAGCAGTAGAACAGCGCCCCCTAGGATGATGGCATTAGTTCAGTGATGGAATGACTGCGCCCTGTGTACCCCGTGTTGTGGAGGTGTAGGCAGCAGTAGAACAGCGCCCCCTAGGATGATGGCATTAGTACAGTGATGGAATGACTGCGCCCTGTGTACCCCGTGTTATGGTGGTGTAGGCAGCAGTAGTACAGCGCCCCCTAGGATGATGGCATTAGTACAGTGATGGAATGACTGCGCCCTGTGTACCCCGTGTTGTGGTGGTGTAGGCAGCAGTAGAACAGCGCCCCCTAGGATGGCATTAGTACAGTGATGGAATGACTGCGCCCTGTGTACCCCGTGTTGTGGAGGTGTAGGCAGCAGTAGAACAGCGCCCCCTAGGATGGCATTAGTACAGTGATGGAATGACTGCGCCCTGTGTACCCCGTGTTGTGGTGGTGTAGGCAGCAGTAGAACAGCGCCCCCTAGGATGGCATTAGTACAGTGATGGAATGACTGCGCTCTGTGTACCCCGTGTTATGGTGGTGTAGGCAGCAGTAGAACAGCGCCCCCTAGGATGATGGCATTAGTACAGTGATGGAATGACTGCGCCCTGTGTACCCCGTGTTGTGGAGGTGTAGGCAGCAGTAGAACAGCGCCCCCTAGGATGGCATTAGTACAGTGATGGAATGACTGCGCCCTGTGTACCCCGTGTTATGGAGGTGTAGGCAGCAGTAGAACAGCGCCCCCTAGGATGATGGCATTAGTACAGTGATGGAATGACTGCGCTCTGTGTACCCCGTGTTGTGGTGGTGTAGGCAGCAGTAGAACAGCGCCCCCTAGGATGATGGCATTAGTACAGTGATGGAATGACTGCGCCCTGTGTACCCCGTGTTGTGGAGGTGTAGGCAGCAGTAGAACAGCGCCCCCTAGGATGAAGGCATTAGCACAGTGATGGAATGACTGCACCCTGTGTACCCCGTGTTGTGGTGGTGTAGGCAGCAGTAGAACAGCGCCCCCTAGGATGAAGGCATTAGCACAGTGATGGAATGACTGCACCCTGTGTACCCCGTGTTGTGGTGGTGTAGGCAGCAGTAGAACAGCGCCCCCTAGGATGGCATTAGTACAGTGATGGAATGACTGCGCCCTGTGTACCCGTGTTGTGGTGGTGTAGGCAGCAGTAGAACAGCGCCCCCTAGGATGAAGGCATTAGCACAGTGATGGAATGACTGCACCCTGTGTACCCCGTGTTGTGGTGGTGTAGGCAGCAGTAGAACAGCGCCCCCTAGGATGGCATTAGTACAGTGATGGAATGACTGCGCTCTGTGTACCCCGTGTTGTGGAGGTGTAGGCAGCAGTAGAACAGCGCCCCCTAGGATGATGGCATTAGTACAGTGATGGAATGACTGCGCCCTGTGTACCCCGTGTTGTGGTGGTGTAGGCAGCAGTAGAACAGCGCCCCCTAGGATGATGGCATTAGTACAGTGATGGAATGACTGCGCCCTGTGTACCCCGTGTTGTGGAGGTGTAGGCAGCAGTAGAACAGCGCCCCCTAGGATGATGGCATTAGTACAGTGATGGAATGACTGCGCCCTGTGTACCCCGTGTTGTGGTGGTGTAGGCAGCAGTAGAACAGCGCCCCCTAGGATGATGGCATTAGTACAGTGATGGAATGACTGCGCCCTGTGTACCCCGTGTTGTGGTGGTGTAGGCAGCAGTAGAACAGCGCCCCCTAGGATGATGGCATTAGTACAGTGATGGAATGACTGCGCCCTGTGTACCCCGTGTTGTGGAGGTGTAGGCAGCAGTAGAACAGCGCCCCCTAGGATGGCATTAGTACAGTGATGGAATGACTGCGCTCTGTGTACCCCGTGTTGTGGTGGTGTAGGCAGCAGTAGAACAGCGCCCCCTAGGATGGCATTAGTACAGTGATGGAATGACTGCACCCTGTGTACCCCGTGTTGTGGAGGTGTAGGCAGCAGTAGTACAGCGCCCCCTAGGATGATGGCATTAGTACAGTGATGGAATGACTGCGCCCTGTGTACCCCGTGTTATGGTGGTGTAGGCAGCAGTAGAACAGCGCCCCCTAGGATGATGGCATTAGTACAGTGATGGAATGACTGCGCCCTGTGTACCCCGTGTTGTGGAGGTGTAGGCAGCAGTAGAACAGCGCCCCCTAGGATGGCATTAGTACAGTGATGGAATGACTGCGCTCTGTGTACCCCGTGTTGTGGTGGTGTAGGCAGCAGTAGAACAGCGTCCCCTAGGATGGCATTAGTACAGTGATGGAATGACTGCGCCCTGTGTACCCCGTGTTGTGGAGGTGTAGGTAGCAGTAGAACAGCGCCCCCTAGGATGATGGCATTAGTACAGTGATGGAATGACTGTGCCCTGTGTACCCCGTGGTGTGGTGGTGTAGGCAGCAGTAGAACAGCGCCCCCTAGGATGGCATTAGTACAGTGATGGAATGACTGCGCTCTGTGTACCCCGTGTTGTGGTGGTGTAGGCAGCAGTAGAACAGCGCCCCCTAGGATGGCATTAGTACAGTGATGGAATGACTGCGCTCTGTGTACCCCGTGTTGTGGTGGTGTAGGCAGCAGTAGAACAGCGCCCCCTAGGATGATGGCATTAGTACAGTGATGGAATGACTGCGCCCTGTGTACCCCGTGTTGTGGTGGTGTAGGCAGCAGTAGAACAGCGCCCCCTAGGATGGCATTAGTACAGTGATGGAATGACTGCGCCCTGTGTACCCCGTGTTGTGGTGGTGTAGGCAGCAGTAGAACAGCGCCCCCTAGGATGGCATTAGTACAGTGATGGAATGACTGCGCCCTGTGTACCCCGTGTTGTGGAGGTGTAGGCAGCAGTAGTACAGCGCCCCCTAGGATGATGGCATTAGTACAGTGATGGAATGACTGCGCCCTGTGTACCCCGTGTTGTGGTGGTGTAGGCAGCAGTAGAACAGCGCCCCCTAGGATGATGGCATTAGTACAGTGATGGAATGACTGCGCCCTGTGTTCCCCGTGTTGTGGTGGTGTAGGCAGCAGTAGAACAGCGCCCCCTAGGATGATGGCATTAGTACAGTGATGGAATGACTGCGCCCTGTGTACCCCGTGTTGTGGAGGTGTAGGCAGCAGTAGAACAGCGCCCCCTAGGATGATGGCATTAGTACAGTGATGGAATGACTGCGCTCTGTGTACCCCGTGGTGTGGTGGTGTAGGCAGCTGTAGTACAGCGCCCCCTAGGATGATGGCATTAGTACAGTGATGGAATGACTGCGCTCTGTGTACCCCGTGTTATGGAGGTGTAGGCAGCAGTAGTACAGCGCCCCCTAGGATGATGGCATTAGTACAGTGATGGAATGACTGCGCCCTGTGTACCCCGTGTTGTGGAGGTGTAGGCAGCAGTAGAACAGCGCCCCCTAGGATGGCATTAGTACAGTGATGGAATGACTGCGCTCTGTGTACCCCGTGGTGTGGTGGTGTAGGCAGCAGTAGTACAGCGCCCCCTAGGATGATGGCATTAGTACAGTGATGGAATGACTGCGCCCTGTGTACCCCGTGTTGTGGAGGTGTAGGCAGCAGTAGAACAGCGCCCCCTAGGATGATGGCATTAGTACAGTGATGGAATGACTGCGCCCTGTGTACCCCGTGTTGTGGTGGTGTAGGCAGCAGTAGAACAGCGCCCCCTAGGATGATGGCATTAGTACAGTGATGGAATGACTGCGCTCTGTGTACCCCGTGTTGTGGTGGTGTAGGCAGCAGTAGTACAGCGCCCCCTAGGATGATGGCATTAGTACAGTGATGGAATGACTGCGCTCTGTGTACCCCGTGGTGTGGTGGTGTAGGCAGCAGTAGAACAGCGCCCCCTAGGATGATGGCATTAGTACAGTGATGGAATGACTGCGCTCTGTGTACCCCGTGTTGTGGTGGTGTAGGCAGCTGTAGTACAGCGCCCCCTAGGATGATGGCATTAGTACAGTGATGGAATGACTGCGCTCTGTGTACCCCGTGTTGCGGTGGTGTAGGCAGCAGTAGAACAGCGCCCCCTAGGATGATGGCATTAGTACAGTGATGGAATGACTGCGCCCTGTGTACCCCGTGTTGTGGTGGTGTAGGCAGCAGTAGAACAGCGCCCCCTAGGATGGCATTAGTACAGTGATGGAATGACTGCGCCCTGTGTACCCCGTGTTGTGGTGGTGTAGGCAGCAGTAGAACAGCGCCCCCTAGGATGGCATTAGTACAGTGATGGAATGACTCTGCTGTCTCTCTTGTTGGCGCAGTGGGAAGAGGTGAGCGGATACGATGAGAACATGAACACCATCCGGACGTACCAGGTGTGCAACGTCTTTGAATCCAGTCAGAACAACTGGCTGCGGACGCAGTACATAGAGCGGCGGGGCGCGCACCGGATCCATGTGGAAATGAAGTTCTCCGTCCGGGACTGCAGCAGTATTCCCAAAGTTCCCGGCTCCTGTAAGGAAACCTTTAACCTCTATTACTACGAGTCTGACTATGACTCGGCCACTAAGACCTTTCCAAACTGGATGGAGAATCCTTGGTCCAAAGTGGACACCATCGCTGCAGACGAGAGCTTTTCCCAGGTGGATCTGGGAGGGCGGGTGATGAAGATTAACACGGAGGTGCGGAGCTTTGGGCCAGTTTCCAGGAGCGGCTTCTACCTGGCGTTTCAGGACTACGGCGGCTGTATGTCTCTTATCGCTGTCAGAGTTTATTACAGAAAGTGCCCGCGGGTAATTCAGAATGGGGCGATCTTTCAGGAGACACTGTCGGGAGCGGAGAGCACCTCCCTAGTGGCTGCACGAGGCATCTGTATACTCCATGCAGAGGAAGTGGATGTGCCAATCAAACTGTACTGTAATGGCGATGGCGAGTGGCTGGTGCCCATAGGCCGCTGTGTGTGTAAGGCCGGGTACGAGTCTGTGGAGAACGGAACCGTCTGCCGAGGTAACAATCTCATTTCTCTCTCTTATGTGTGTGTGTGGCGTGTTACATCATATCCATATTACTGGTGATCTCTGATGTCATTCCGTGTAATCTGGGAGCTCTGATGTCATTCCGTGTAATATGGGAGCTCTGATGTCATTCCGTATAATATGGGGGCTCTGATGTCATTCCGTATAATATGGGGGCTCTGATGTCATTCCGTGTAATATGGGAGCTCTGATGTCATTCCGTGTAATATGGGAGCTCTGATGTCATTCCGTATAATATGGGAGCTCTGATGTCATTCCGTATAATATGGGGGCTCTGTTGTCATTCCGTGTAATATGGGAGCTCTGATGTCATTCCGTGTAATATGGGAGCTCTGATGTCATTCCGTATAATATGGGAGCTCTGTTGTCATTCCGTGTAATCTGGGAGCTCTGTTGTCATTCCGTGTAATATGGGAGCTCTGATGTCATTCCGTGTAATCTGGGAGCTCTGTTGTCATTCCGTGTAATATGGGAGCTCTGTTGTCATTCCACGTAATATGGGGGCTCTGATGTCATTCCGTGTAATCTGGGAGCTCTGATGTCATTCCGTGTAATCTGGGAGCTCTGATGTCATTCCGTATAATATGGGAGCTCTGATGTCATTCCGTGTAATCTGGGAGCTCTGATGTCATTCCGTATAATATGGGGGCTCTGATGTCATTCCGTATAATATGGGGGCTCTGATGTCATTCCGTGTAATATGGGGGCTCTGATGTCATTCCGTGTAATCTGGGAGCTCTGTTGTCATTCCGTGTAATCGGGGAGCTCTGTTGTCATTCCGTGTAATCTGGGAGCTCTGATGTCATTCCGTATAATATGGGGGCTCTGATGTCATTCCGTGTAATCTGGGAGCTCTGATGTCATTCCGTGTAATCTGGGAGCTCTGATGTCATTCCGTATAATATGGGGGCTCTGATGTCATTCCGTGTAATCTGGGAGTTCTGATGTCATTCCGTGTAATATGGGGGGTCTGTTGTCATTCCGTGTAATGTGGGAGCTCTGTTGTCATTCCGTGTAATATGGGAGCTCTGATGTCATTCCGTGTAATGTGGGAGCTCTGATGTCATTCCGTGTAATGTGGGAGCTCTGATGTCATTCCGTGTAATATGGGAGCTCTGATGTCATTCCGTGTAATATGGGAGCTCTGATGTCATTCCGTGTAATATGGGAGCTTTGATGTCATTCTGTGTAATATGGGAGCTCTGATGTCATTCTGTGTAATATGGGGGCTCTGATGTCATTCCGTGTAATATGGGGGCTCTGATGTCATTCCGTGTAATCTGGGAGCTCTGATGTCATTCCGTATAATGTGGGAGCTCTGATGTCATTCCGTGTAATATGGGAGCTCTGATGTCATTCCGTGTCATATGGGAGTTCTGATGTCATTCCGTGTAATATGTGGTCTTTGATGTAATTCCGTGTAATATGGGGGCTCTGATGTCATTCCGTGTAATATGGGGGCTCTGATGTCATTCCGTGTCATATGGGAGCTCTGATGTCATTCTGTGTAATATGGGAGCTCTGATGTCATTCCGTGTAATCTGGGGGCTCTGATGTCATTCCGTGTAATATGGGAGCTCTGATGTCATTCCATATAATGTGGGAGCTCTGATGTCATTCCGTGTAATATGGGGGCTCTGATGTCATTCCGTGTCATATGGGAACTCTGATGTCATTCTGTGTAATATGGGGGCTCTGATGTCATTCCGTGTAATATGTGGTCTTTGATGTCATTCCGTGTAATATGGGGGCTCTGATGTCATTCCGTGTCATATGGGAACTCTGATGTCATCATGTATCATCTGGAATTGTGATGTGATGTATAATCTGGGAGTTTTGTGACTGGCAGATGCAGGGCTGATGTGTGTAACGGGGGTCTGCATTTCTCAGACATCTCTATAAGGGGGTCACCCTTCCCGTTCACCCTAAATCTGGCAGTGACCCGTTCTCCCTGTAATATGGCGTCACTCCTATTATCTGCCAATGATAAATATCTCTACGTAGATAAAAGGCGGTATGATGTACAGACGGTACTGGCCAAGGAATCCCGAAGTTGGATGGATGATAGAAAGTGGAACCATTGCTGAGGATTTAGTAGTGTCTGTCTCTGTATACAGGGTCCATGGTACCCATAAATACGTTTCTTATACCTACATCCCCAGACCGCTAGGTTACAGCTGGGGTAACCCTGTATCTGTCTACCTACACCTATATATATGGGGACACGGACACAATGTTCCTAGTCTGGGCTCCGTGGGCCACCACAATGGGTAAGAGATGAAACACTGGAGATGTAATTACAGCGCAGGCTTTCTGCTTTGCTTCCAGGGGTTGAGCAAAAATATTGCATGTAGCGTTTAGGAATCTGAACCATTATAATACACAGTCCCATCAAATATAATTATTAACATAATCAGAAATACAATGTTGATCATTACAATGACTGACCGATGTTTGGAACCCATGGGCGTCACCAAATGCTGGACGTCCTTCTGTGTTATGCTTTGCCAGGCTGCTACTGCACATGTCCCATAATACCCTAACCCGATCCAGTAACCGTACCCTAATACCCTAACGCAATCCAGTAACCGTATCTTATACCCTAACCCGATCCAGTGACTGACCCTAATACCCTAACCCAATCCAGTAACCGTACCCTAATACCCTAACGCAATCCAGTAACCGTACCCTATACCCTAACCCAATCCAGTAACCGTACCCTAATACCCTAACGCAATCCAGTAACCGTATCTTATACCCTAACCCAATCCAGTAACCATACCCTAATACCCTAACACAATCCAGTAACCGTACCCTAATACCCTAACGCAATCCAGTAACCGTACCCTATACCCTAACCCAATCCAGTAACCGTACCCTAATACCCTAACACAATCCAGTAACCGTACCCTAATACCCTAACCCGATCCAGTGACTGACCCTAATACCCTAACCCAATCCAGTAACCGTACCCTATACCCTAACGCAATCCAGTAACCGTACCCTAATACCCTAACCCGATCCAGTGACTGACCCTAATACCCTAACCCAATCCAGTAACCGTACCCTAATACCCTAACGCAATCCAGTAACTGACTCTCCCTAATACCCTAACCCAGTGGATTCCAAACCTTTTTGAATCACGGCGCCCTAGAATATCAGAATTTTTTTCACGGCACCCCTAGGCCAAAAATTTCCTATTGAGAAATTTAGAAAGAAATATTACATTAAGTAGATCGGGTTTATAGGTCATCCTTAGGGTCAGGTGTGTGGTGAGGGACAAGATTTGCTTCTGTCTGGCCACATATTTTATGACTGGCAGCCACCAGCACTGGTTTTACCTATTATATTGACCATGAATAATTTTAATTGGTCCTGGACCACCAACCCAGGGCACCCCTGCAAGTGTCCCGAGGCACCCCAGGGAGCCACGGCACACAGTTTGGGAACCTCTGCTTAACCCAATCTAGTAACCGTACCCTAATACCCTAACCCAATCCAGTAACTGACCCTCCCTAATACCCTAACCCAATCCAGTAATTTACCCTCCCTAATACCCTAACCCAATCCAGTAACTGACCCTCCCTAATACCTTAACCCAATCTAGTAACCGTACCCTAATACCCTAACCCAATCCAGTAACTGACCCTCCCTAATACCCTAACCCAATCCAGTAACCGTACCCTAATACCCTAACCTAATCCAGTAACTGTTCCTAATACCCTATCCCAATCCAGTAACTGACCCTAATACCCTAACCCAATCCAGTAACTGACCCTCCCTAATACCCTAACCCAATCCAGTAACTGACCCTCCCTAATACCTTAACCCAATCTAGTAACTGACCGTCCCTAATACCTTAACCCAATCTAGTAACCATACCCTAACCCAATCCAGTTACTGATCCTCCCTAATACCCTAACCCAATCCAGTAACTGACCCTCCCTAATACCTTAACCCAATCTAGTAACTGACCGTCCCTAATACCTTAACCCAATCTAGTAACCATACCCTAACCCAATCCAGTTACTGATCCTCCCTAATACCCTAACCCAATCCAGTAACTGACCCTCCCTAATACCCTAACCCAATCCAGTAACCGTACCCTAATACCCTAACCCAATCCATTAACTGTACCTTATACTCTAACACGATCCAGTAACTTTCCCTAATACCCTAACCCAATCCGATAACTGACCCTAATACCCTAACCCGATCCATTAACTGTACCTTATACTCTAACACGATCCAGTAACTTTCCCTAATACCCTAACCCAATCCGATAACTGACCCTAATACCCTAACCCGATCCAGTAACTGACCCTATTACCCTAACCCAATCCAGTTACCGTACCCTAATACCCTAACCCGATCCAGTAACTGACCCTAATACCGTAACCCGATCCAGTAACTGACCCTAATACCGTAAATTGATCCAGTAACCGTACCTTATACCCTAACCCGATCCAGTAACTGACCCTAATACCCTAACCCAATCCAGTAACTGATCCGCCCTAATACCCTAACCCAATCCAGTAACTGACCCTCCCTAATACCCTAGCCCAATCCAGTAATTGACCCTCCCTAATACCCTAACCCAATCCAGTTACTGACCCGCCCTAATACCCTAACCCAATCCAGTAACTGACCCTCCCTAATACCCTAACCCAATCCAGTAACTGACCCTCCTTAATACCCTAACCCAATCCAGTAACTGGCCCTCCCTAATACCCTAACCCAATCCAGTAACTGACCCTAATACCCTAACCCAATCCAGTAAACGTACCCTAATACCCTAACCCAATCTGCCCCTCCCCCCATATGTGTATCACACCCCCATTTTCATTGGCCACGCCCCATGTGGCATTTGGCCACACCTATAAGACATTTTTTCTACTTGTACCACTGTGCAAGACGTATGGCTCAGCGCGATGGATCCTGTAAGACGTATGGCTCAGCGTGATGGATCCTGTAAGACGTATGGCTCTGTGCGTTGGGTCCTGTAACACGTATGTTTCTGCGCATTAGGGGGGTTCTTTCGAGTTGTTCGCTCGCTAGCAGTTTTTAGCAGCAGTGCAAACGCTAAACCGCCACCCTCTGGGAGTGTATCTTAGTTTAGCAGAATTGCGACCAAAAGGATCGCAGAGCGACTACAAGAAAAAATTGTGCAGTTTCAGAGTAGCTCCAGACCTACTCCCAGCTTCAGACTGTTCAGTTCCGGATTTGACGTTACAAACACGCCCTGCGTTCGGCCAGCCACGCCTGCGTTCTCCCAGACACGCCTGCTTTTTTCCAGGCACGCCTGCGTTTTTTCGAACACTCCCGGAAAACGGTCAGTTGACACCCAGAAACGCCCCTTTCCGGTCAATCATTCTGCGGCCAGCAGTGCGACTGAAAAGCGTCGCTAGACCTTGTATAAAATTACTTAGCCCGTTGTGAAAGTACGTCACATGCGCAGAAGTGCCGCTTTTTCATTTAATCGCTGCGCAGCGAACATTTTTATCTGGTGATCAACTCGGAATGACCCCCCAGGCAGGTCCTGTAACACGTTTGGATCTGTGCGTTAGGTCCAGTAACATGTATGGCTCTGCGCGTTGGGTTCTGTAAAACATATAGCTCTTTGCGTTGGGTCCTGTAAGACGAATGGCTCTGCGCATTGGGTCCTGTAACGCATATAGCTCTGAACGTTTGGTCCTGTAACACGTATGTCTCTGTGCATTAGGTCCTGTAACACGTTTGGCTCTGCGCGTTGGTTCCTGTAACATGTATGGCTCTGCGCGTTAGGTCCTGTAACGCGTATGGCTCTGCCTGTTGAGTTCTGTAACACGTTTGGCTCTGCATGTTGGGTCCTGTAAGACGGATGGCTCTGCATGTTGGGTCCTGTAAGACGTATGGCTCTGAGCGTTGGATCCTGTAAGACGCATGACTCTGCATGTTGGGTCCTGTAAGACGTATGGCTCTGTGCGTTGGTCCTCTGAAGACGGATGGCTCTGCGCGTTGGGTCCTGTAAGACGCATTGCTCTGCATGTTGGGTCCTGTAAGACGTATGGCTCTGTGCGTTGGGTCCTGTAAGACGGATGGCTCTGCGCATTGGGTCCTGTAAGACGGATGGCTCTGCCCGTTGGGTCCTGTAAGACGTATGGCTCTGCGCGTTGGGTCCTGTAAGACGGATGGCTCTGCCGCATTGGGTCCTGTAAGACGGATGGCTCTGCGCGTTGGGTCCTGTAAGACGGATGGCTCTGCGCGTTGGGTCCTGTAAGACGTATGGCTCTGCGCGTTGGGTCCTGTAAGACGGATGGCTCTGCCGCATTGGGTCCTGTAAGACGGATGGCTCTGCGCGTTGGGTCCTGTAAGACGGATGGCTCTGCGCGTTGGGTCCTGTAAGACGTATGGCTCTGCGCGTTGGGTCCTGTAAGACGGATGGCTCTGCCACATTGGGTCCTGTAAGACGTATGGCTCTGCGCGTTGGGTCCTGTAAGACATATGGCTCTGCGCGTTGGGTCCTGTAAGACGTATGGCTCTGCCCGTTGGGTCCTGTAAGACGTATGGCTCTGCGCGTTGGGTCCTGTAAGACGCATGGTTCTGCACGTTGGGTCCTGTAAGACGGATGGCTCTGCGCGTTGGGTCCTGTAAGACGTATGGCTCTGCATGTTGGGTCCTGTAAGATGGATGGCTCTGCATGTTGGGTCCTGTAAGACGTATGGCTCTGCGTGTTGGGTCCTGTAAGACGGATGGCTCTGCGCGTTGGGTCCTGTAAGACGTATGGCTCTGCATGTTGGGTCCTGTAAGACGGATGGCTCTGCCGCGTTGTGTCCTGTAAGACGTATGGCTCTGCCGCGTTGGGTCCTGCAAGACGTATGGCTCTGCGCTTTGGGTCCTGTAAGATGCATGGCTCGGTGCGTTGGGTCCTGTAAGACGCATGGCTCTGCGCGTTGGGTCCTGTAAGACGTATGGCTATGCGCGTTGGGTCCTGTAAGACGTATGGCTCTGCCCGTTGGGTCCTGTAAGACGTATGGCTCTGCCCGTTGGGTCCTGTAAGACGCATGGTTCTGCACGTTGGGTCCTGTAAGACGCATGGTTCTGCACGTTGGGTCCTGTAAGACGGATGGCTCTGCGCGTTGGGTCCTGTAAGACGTATGGCTCTGCGCGTTGGGTCCTGTAAGACGCATGGTTCTGCACGTTGGGTCCTGTAAGACGGATGGCTCTGCGCGTTGGGTCCTGTAAGACGTATAGGTTCTGCGCGTTGGGTCCTGTAAGACGTATGGCTCTGCGCGTTGGGTCCTGCAAGACGTATGGCTCTGCGCGTTGGGTCCTGTAAGATGCATGGCTCGGTGCGTTGGGTCCTGTAAGACGCATGGCTCTGCGCGTTGGGTCCTGTAAGACGTATGGCTCTGCGCGTTGGGTCCTGTAAGACGTATGGCTCTGCGCGTTGGGTCCTGTAAGACGGATGGCTCTGCGCGTTGGGTCCTGTAAGATGCATGGCTCGGTGCGTTGGGTCCTGTAAGACGCATGGCTCTGCGCGTTGGGTCCTGTAAGACGTATGGCTCTGCGCGTTGGGTCCTGTAAGACGTATGGCTCTGCGCGTTGGGTCCTGTAAGACGGATGGCTCTGCGCGTTATCAGGTTTGTATAGTGAGGAAGAGGTTAAAGTCTTTTCTAGAAACTTGCGGAGAATGTAGAAAGCAGATGGTGCATTGCTGTTTCCGGTCCGGGAAGGGTTAACCCTCTGCATGCGGCATTGATGGAGTTAATGATGGGGAAGGGTGTGCAGGCGTGTATGACCGCAGTGTTACATACATGTGCGCTCAGGAAGTGGCGTCCGGTAGCAGAAGCTCTGGAACACGTATGTCACTGAACATCTGTTTTAGCTGCAGAACGTTTGGGGGATGTAATTGGAAGAGACGCAGCTCTGTGGGGACAGCGGCCTTCCCCAGCCAATCCGCTGCTGGGACACAGAGCTTCTGGTGGTGATGTCAGCGGCTGTGATTGGCTGCGGGATGTCACACAATATCTGATTGCAGCACCTCATTACAGTGCACATATAAATATGCCAGCAGCTTCTCAGGTCCCGGACGCCGACATGGGAGACCCTGATGACTTGCTGACAATTTACAGCTTGTAATATCTGGAAATATTATTGTGATCGGGTTACCAGGGAGCCGAGCCTCCGGGCGCAGCCCTCCGAACGCTGCCGCCGCGCCAGGCAGATGACATGTGCTTCAGCACCACTAAATTATACCGGCGTGCAAAGCCTGGGCGCCCTAATGGTGTAATAAGTGCAGAGGCCTGATTTATGCCGTACCGTCCACACTGCGCCTGGGCATCTCACCATACATTAACGTCGTAGAAGCCGGGTACATGGCGCGCTGGCCTCCCCTGATGGGGGAAACTCTCATAGTTACAACGTTCCTACAGCAGCACCAGATGGAAACGGAACAGTCCCGACTTTCGCCATCGCAACGCGGGATGTCCTACGTGTGTACCGCTTTATGCCGGT
Source organism: Pseudophryne corroboree (assembly GCF_028390025.1). Classification (NCBI taxonomy): domain Eukaryota; kingdom Metazoa; phylum Chordata; class Amphibia; order Anura; family Myobatrachidae; genus Pseudophryne; species Pseudophryne corroboree. The sequence goes on from NC_086453.1 coordinate 2,884,080, forward strand.
GGGTGGAAGGAGAGAGTAGTCTTCTATAGTCCTCAGAATCTACGTTCCGTCACAGCGGCCAATTATCTCGTGCGTATCGGAGCGGAGTTTGTTTTATAAATACAGCCTGCAATTAACACACAAATTACAGAGCGGCGTAACATCATCGTGTCCATGGAATTGCAGAGCTTCTGTATCCGTATCGCAGGCAGCGCGGTGTGGGAGATAAGTGGTTCCATCACATGCGACTTACTTTTTACCGGGAAGATTGGCGTAGAGTGAGGTCGGCGTTCTGCACGCTGTATAATCAGGGTGTGGGGGGTGTCTGTGGCTCACGCCGGTACCGATGTCTGCACACAGTTGCTGCAGTGATGAGCCGTTCAGCGCCGAGCACATCTAGGTCGTATGTCGCTGACTGGGCGATGCGAGATGGCGTTTTTGTTGGGAGCCAATTAACCTATATAACCAGTATATTTTGGGATTGTGGGAGGAAACCGGAGTACCCGGAGGAAACCCACGCAAGTACGGGGAGAACATACAAACTCCACACAGTTAGGGCCATGGTGGGAATGGAACCCATGACCTCAGTGCTGTGAGGCAGCAATGCTGACCACTACACCATCCGTAGCAACTCGTGCGCCATGGGTGAGGCTGGAGGCATTAGTGCGGCAGACGGATGTTCCACAGATTTCCTATCGTGGGAAGCGCGCTCAGAAACAGGTCGTATGTACTTACATAATAATATAAGAAATTATAGACTGGGCGACGTGCCCCTGGCAGTCCGTGTACTACCGGTCCCCAGTGCGGGCTGACGGCGCCCTGAAGTGGCACTAGCTACCTCCGCTGTATACCGCATGGACTTGGCTGACCCATAGAGGGTGCGGGGCTGGAAATTGTGTCCTCTTCCATGTAACAGATCTCACACACCCCAGACACCAATATTAGATTGCAAGCTTCAAGGCGAGGGAGACGTCTGTGTAGAGCTGCTGACTGTAGACAGTGTGAGGCCCTCATGGCCAGGTCATCTCCTCAGAGGTCACTGTCTCCCGGTGGCCAGTGTCACGGGTGAGGAGTAATGGCTTCCTGCCTCTGATTCCTCCTCCAAGTTCTCTCACTGCCTGTCCACCTTCCCTCCGCTCTCCCCTGCACAGGAGCTGCACCTCTTCCCCTTACTGCTGGAGGACAATAACCTCCCGTGTCTGGGCCTCATAAATCTTCATCATCCCATCATCATTGTCTGCAGGTCACCCAGCACTTCCATCAGCCTCACCTTGTAGTGTAGACAGGAAGCTGTGAGCTGGCGTCGCTACTCCTCCAGAGGACAATCTCCAGGAATGGCCGCGCAACCGTATATTCACCTCCAGTGTCACATGACCAACATTAATCCCCCCCTTATCTGCTCTCCTCTCCCCTTCCCCCGCCCCCTGCGCTTCTCTCTTCTCCCCCGCCCTCTGCGGCTCTGTCTTTCTACCCGCCCTCTACGCTTCTTTCTCCTCCCCCGCCCTCTGCGCTTCTCTTTCCTCCTCCCCCGCCCACTGCGCTTCTCTCTCCTCCCCCGCCCTCTGCGGCTCTATCCTTCTACCCGCCCTCAGCGCTTCTCTCCCCTTCCCTGTCCTCTGCACTACTCACTCCTTCCCCGCCCTCTGCGCTTCTCTCTCCCCGCCCCCTGCGCTACTCTCCCCTTCCCAGCCCTCTGCGCTACTCTCCCCTTCCCCGTTCTCTGCGGCTCTATTCTTCTACCCGCCCTCTGCGCTTCTCTTCCCCTCTCTGTCCTCTGCGCTTCTCTCTCCCCTCCCCCGCCATCTGCACTTCTCTCTCCCCTCCCCCGCCCTCTGCGCTTCTCTCTCCCCTCCCCCGACCTCTGCTCTCCTCTCTCCTCCCCCGCCCTCTGCTCTCCTCTCTCCTCCCCGCCCTCTGCGCTTCTCTCTCCCCTCCCCCGCCCTCTGCTCTCCTCTCTCCTCCCCTGTCCTCTGCGCTTCTCTCCCCTCTCCCGTCCTCTCTCACCTCCCCCACCCTCTGCGCTTCTCTCTCCCCTCTCCCGCCCTCTGCTCTCCTCCCCCGTCCTCTGCGCTTCTCTCCCGTCCCCTGTCCTCTCTCACCTCCCCAACACTCTGCATTTCTCTCTCACTACCCCCGTCCTTTGCGCTTCTCTCCCCTCCCCCGTCCTCTTCTCTCTCACCCCCCCGTCCTCTGCTTTTCTCTCTCCCCTGCCCTCTCTCCCCTCCCCCTGCCCTCTCTCCCCTCCCCATCCTCTGCTCTTCTCTCTCCCCTCCCCATCCTCTGCTCTTCTCTCTCCCCTCCCCCGCCCTCTGCTCTCTTCTCTCCTCCCACGCCCTCTGCGCTTCTCTCTCCCCTCTCCCGCCCTCTGCTTTCCTCTCTCCTCCCCCGTCCTCTGTGCTTCTCTCCCCTCCCCCGTCCTCTCTCACCTCCCCCACCCTCTGCACTTCTCTCTCACCTCCCCCTTCCTTTGCGCTTCTCTCCCCTCCCCCGTCCTCTCTCCGCTCCCCCGTCCTCTGCTCTTCTCTCTCCCCTCCCCCTGCTCTCTCTCCCCTCCCCCTGCCCTCTCTCCCCTTCCCTTGCCCTCGCCCCTCCCCGTCCTCTCTCCCCTCCCCCGTCCTCTCTCCCCTCCCCCGTCCTCTCTCCCCTCCCCCGTCCTCTCTCCCCTCCCCCATCCTCTCTCCCCTCCCTCATCCTCTGCTCTTCTCTCTCCCATCCTCTGCTCTTCTCTCTCCCCTCCCCCTGTCCTCTCCCCTCCCCCGTCCTCTCTCCCCTCCCCCGTCCTCTCTCCCCTCCCCCGTCCTCTCTCCCCTCCCCCGTCCTCTCTCCCCTCCCCCGTCCTCTGCTCTTCTCTCTCCCATCCTCTGCTCTTCTCTCTCCCCTCCCCCTGTCCTCTCCCCTCCCCTGTCCTCTCTCCCCTCCCCGTCCTCTCTCCCCTCCCCCGTCCTCTCTCCCCTCCCCCGTCCTCTCTCCCCTCCCCCGTCCTCTGCTCTTCTCTCTCCCCTCCCCCTGCCCTCTCTCCTCTCCCCGTCCTCTCTCCCCTCCCCGTCCTCTCTCCCCTCCCCCATCCTCTGCTCTTCTCTCTCCCATCCTCTGCTCTTCTCTCTCACCTCCCCCATCCACTCTCCCCTCCCCTGTCCTCTGCTCTTCTCTCTCACCTCCCCCATACACTCTCCCCTCCCCTGTCCTCTGCTCTTCTCTCTCACCTCCCCCATCCACTCTCCCCTCCCCTGTCCTCTGCTCTTCTCTCTCACCTCCCCCATACACTCTCCCCTCCCCTGTCCTCTGCTCTTCTCTCTCCCCTCCCCTGTCCTCTGCTCTTCTCTCTCCCCTCCCCCATCCTCTGCTCTTCTCTCTCCCCTCCCCTGTCCTCTGCACTTCTCTCCCCTCCACCATCCTCTCTCCCATCCCCCGTCCTCTGCGCTTCTCTCCCCACCCCCATTCTCTGCGCTTCTCTCCCCTCCACCATCCTCTCTCCCTTCCCCCGTCTTCTGCTCTTCTCTCTCCCCTCCCCTGTCCTCTGCGCTTCTCTCCCCTCCACCATCCTCTCTCCCATCCCCCGTCCTCTGCGCTTCTCTCCCCTCCACCATCCTCTCTCCCATCCCCTGTCCTCTGCTCTTCTCTCTCACCTCCCCCATCCTCTGCTCTTCTCTCTCCCCTCCCCTGTCCTCTGCGCTTCTCTCCCCTCCACCATCCTCTCTCCCATCCCCCGTCAATGCGCTTCTCTCCCCACCCCCATTCTCTGCGCTTCCACCATTCTCTCTCCCATCCCCCGTCCTCTGCTCTTCTCTCTCACCTCCCCTGTCCTCTTCTCTCTCCCCTCCCAAGTCCTCTCTCTGCTCCCCCGTCCTCTCTCCGCTCCCCCGTCCCCTTCTCTCTCACCCCCAGTCCTGTGCTCTTCTCTCTCCCCTCCCCCATCCTCTGTTCTTCTCTCCCCATCCTCTGCTCTTCTCTCTCCCCTCCCCCATCCACTCTCCCCTCCCCTGTCCTCTGCTCTTCTCTCTCACCTCTTCTCTCTCCCCTCCCCCATCCTCTGCTCTTCTCTCTCACCTCCCTTGTCCTCTGCTCTTCTCTATCCCCTCCCCCATCCTCTGCGCTTCTCTCCCCACCCCCATCCTCTCTCCCATCCCCCGTCCTCTGCGCTTCTCTCCCCACCCCCATTCTCTGTGCTTCTCTCCCCTCCACCATCCTCTCTCCCATCCCCCGTCCTCTGCGCTTCTCTCCCCACCCCCATTCTCTGTGCTTCTCTCCCCTCCACCATCCTCTCTCCCATCCCCCGTCCTCTGCTCTTCTCTTTCCCCTCCCCTGCTCTTCTCTTTCCCCTCCCCTATGCTTCTCTCCCCTCCACCGTCCTCTCTCCCCTCCCCCGTCCTCTGCGCTTCTCTCTCCCCTCCCCCGTCCTCTGCGCTTCTCTCTCCCCTCCCCCGTCCTCTGCGCTTCTCTCTCCCCTCCCCCGTCCTCTGCGCTTCTCTCTCCCCTCCCCCATTCTCTGCGCTTCTCTCTCCCCTACCCTGTCCTCTTCTCTCTCCCCTATCCTGTCCTCTTCTCTCTCCCCTCCCCCGTCCTCTCTCCCCTCCCCTGTCCTCTGTGCCTCTCTCCCCTCCCCTGTCCTCTGTGCCTCTCTCCCCTTCCCATCCTTCCGCCTCTCCCCCGTCCTCTGCGCTTCTCTCCCCTCCCCCGTCCTCTGCGCTACTCTCCCCTTCCCCGTTCTCTGCGGCTCTATTCTTCTACCCGCCCTCTGCGCTTCTCTCACCTTCCCTGTCCTCTACGCTTCTCTCCCCTTCCCTGTCCTCTGCGCTTCTCTTCCCTTCTCTGTCCTCTGCGCTTCTCTCTCCCCTCCCCCGCCATCTGCACTTCTCTCTCCCCTCCCCCGCCCTCTGCGCTTCTCTCTCCCCTCCCCCGCCTTCTGCGCTTCTCTCTCCCCTCCCCCGCCCTCTGCGCTTCTCTCTCCCCTCCCCCGACCTCTGCTCTCCTCTCTCCTCCCCCGCCCTCTGCTCTCCTCTCTCCTCCCCCGCCCTCTGCGCTTCTCTCTCCCCTCCCCCGCCCTCTGCTCTCCTCTCTCCTCCCCCATCCTCTGCTCTTCTCTCTCCCCTCCCCTGTCCTCTGCGCTTCTCTCCCCTCCACCATCCTCTCTCCCATCCCCCGTCAATGCGCTTCTCTCCCCACCCCCATTCTCTGCGCTTCTCTCCCCTCCACCATCCTCTCTCCCTTCCCCCGTCTTCTGCTCTTCTCTCTCCCCTCCCCTGCGCTTCTCTCCCCTCCCCTGTCCTCTGCGCTTCTCTCCCCTCCACCATCCTCTCTCCCATCCCCCGTCCTCTGCGCTTCTCTCCCTCCACCATCCTCTCTCCCATCCCCTGTCCTCTGCTCTTCTCTCTCACCTCCCCCATCCTCTGCTCTTCTCTCTCCCCTGTCCTCTGCGCTTCTCTCCCCTCCACCATCCTCTCTCCCACCCCCGTCAATGCGCTTCTCTCCCCACCCCCATTCTCTGCGCTTCTCTCCCCTCCACCATTCTCTCTCCCATCCCCCGTCCTCTGCTCTTCTCTCTCCCCTCCCCTGTCCTCTGCGCTTCTCTCCCCTCCACCATCCTCTCTCCCACCCCCCGTCAATGCGCTTCTCTCCCCACCCCCATTCTCTGCGCTTCTCTCCCCTCCACCATTCTCTCTCCCATCCCCCGTCCTCTGCTCTTCTCTCTCACCTCCCCTGTCCTCTTCTCTCTCCCCTCCCAAGTCCTCTCTCTGCTCCCCCGTCCTCTCTCCGCTCCCCCGTCCCCTTCTCTCTCACCCCCAGTCCTGTGCTCTTCTCTCTCCCCTCCCCCATCCTCTGTTCTTCTCTCCCCATCCTCTGCTCTTCTCTCTCCCATCCTCTGCTCTTCTCTCTCCCCTCCCCCATCCACTCTCCCCTCCCCTGTCCTCTGCTCTTCTCTCTCACCTCTTCTCTCTCCCCTCCCCCATCCTCTGCTCTTCTCTCTCACCTCCCTTGTCCTCTGCTCTTCTCTATCCCCTCCCCCATCCTCTGCGCTTCTCTCCCCACCCCCATCCTCGGGGCTTCTCTCCCCTCCACCATCCTCTCTCCCATCCCCCGTCCTCTGCGCTTCTCTCCCCTCCACCATCCTCTCTCCCATCCCCTGTCCTCTGCTCTTCTCTCACACCTCCCCCATCCTCTGCTCTTCTCTCTCCCCTCCCCTGTCCTCTGCGCTTCTCTCCCCTCCACCATCCTCTCTCCCATCCCCTGTTCTCTGCTCTTCTCTCTCACCTCCCCCATCCTCTGCTCTTCTCTCTCCCCTCCCCTGTCCTCTGCGCTTCTCTCCCCTCCACCATTCTCTCTCCCATCCCCCGTCCTCTGCTCTTCTCTCTCACCTCCCCTGTCCTCTTCTCTCTCCCCTCCCAAGTCCTCTCTCTGCTCCCCCGTCCTCTCTCCGCTCCCCCGTCCCCTTCTCTCTCACCCCCAGTCCTGTGCTCTTCTCTCTCCCCTCCCCCATCCTCTGTTCTTCTCTCCCCATCCTCTGCTCTTCTCTCTCCCATCCTCTGCTCTTCTCTCTCCCCTCCCCCATCCACTCTCCCCTCCCCTGTCCTCTGCTCTTCTCTCTCACCTCTTCTCTCTCCCCTCCCCCATCCTCTGCTCTTCTCTCTCACCTCCCTTGTCCTCTGCTCTTCTCTATCCCCTCCCCCATCCTCTGCGCTTCTCTCCCCACGCCCATCCTCTCTCCCATCCCCCGTCCTCTGCGCTTCTCTCCCCACCCCCATTCTCTGTGCTTCTCTCCCCTCCACCATCCTCTCTCCCATCCCCCGTCCTCTGCGCTTCTCTCCCCACCCCCATTCTCTGTGCTTCTCTCCCCTCCACCATCCTCTCTCCCCTCCACCATCCCCTCTCCCATCCCCCGTCCTCTGCGCTTCTCTCCCCACCCCCATTCTCTGTGCTTCTCTCCCCTCCACCATCCTCTCTCCCATCCCCCGTCCTCTGCTCTTCTCTTTCCCCTCCCCTGCTCTTCTCTTTCCCCTCCCCTATGCTTCTCTCCCCTCCACCGTCCTCTCTCCCCTCCCCCGTCCTCTGCGCTTCTCTCTCCCCTCCCCCGTCCTCTGCGCTTCTCTCTCCCCTCCCCCGTCCTCTGCGCTTCTCTCTCCCCTCCCCCGTCCTCTGCGCTTCTCTCTCCCCTCCCCCATTCTCTGCGCTTCTCTCTCCCCTACCCTGTCCTCTTCTCTCTCCCCTATCCTGTCCTCTTCTCTCTCCCCTACCCTGTCCTCTCTCCCCTTCCCTGTCCTCTTCTCTCTCCCCTATCCTGTCCTCTTCTCTCTCCCCTATCCTGTCCTCTTCTCTCTCCCCTCCCCCGTCCTCTCTCCCCTCCCCTGTCCTCTGTGCCTCTCTCCCCTCCCCTGTCCTCTGTGCCTCTCTCCCCTTCCCATCCTTTCGCCTCTCCCCCGTCCTCTGCGCTTCTCTCCCCTCCCCCGTCCTCTCTCTCCTCTTCTCCGCCACTCATGGTGCTGGTCAGGAAAGGAAGACTGACATTCCCTGTGTTACATAGAAGAGCAGCGTGAGATAATGCTATGTGGCCAGGTGCCTGCAGGCAGCTGCCAAGGGGTTAGGTTTGGGTGGGGCTCAGAGCTGGGCTGTAAAGTGAGTTTTGGGGTAAGTTGTGTAAGGGCGTTAGGGAGAGGAAAGGATAGGGGTCAGGGTGACGCTGCTGTGGGGAGCAGGATATTGGGGATAGGGGCTCAGGGTGACGCTGCTGTGGGGAGCAGGATATTGGGGATAGGGGTCAGGATGACGCTGCTGTGGGGAGCAGGATATTGGGGATAGGGGCTCAGGGTGACGCTGCTGTGGGAGCAGGGTATTGGGGATAGGGGTCAGGGTGACGCTGCTGTGGGGAGCAGGATATTGGGGATAGGGGCTCAGGGTGACGCTGCTGTGGGGAGCAGGATATTGGGGATAGGAGCCAGGGTGACGCTGCTGTGGGGAGCAGGATATTGGGGATAGGAGCCAGGGTGACGCTGCTGTGGTGAGCAGGGTATTGGGGATAGGGGCCAGGGTGACGCTGCTGTGGGGAGCAGGGTATTGGGGATAGGGGTCAGGATGATGCTGCTGTGGGAGCAGGATATTGGGGATAGGGGTCAGGATGACGCTGCTGTGGGAGCAGGATATTGGGGATAGGAGCTCAGGGTGATGCTGCTGTGGGGAGCAGGGTATTAGGGATAGGGGCCAGGGTGACGCTGCTGTGGGAGCAGGATATTGGGGATAGGGGCTCAGGGTGACGCTGCTGTGGGGAGCAGGGTATTGGGGATAGGGGCTCAGGGTGACGCTGCTGTGGGGAGCAGGGTTTTGGGAATAGGGGCTCAGGGTGACGCTGCTGTAGGGAGCAGGGTTTTGGGGATAGGGGCTCAGGGTGACGCTGCTGTGGGAGCAGGATATTGGGGATAGGAGCTCAGGGTGATGCTGCTGTGGGGAGCAGGGTATTGGGGATAGGGGCCAGGGTGACGCTGCTGTGGGAGCAGGATATTGGGGATAGGGGCTCAGGGTGACGCTGCTGTGGGGAGCAGGGTATTGGGGATAGGGGCTCAGGGTGACGCTGCTGTGGGGAGCAGGGTTTTGGGGATAGGGGCTCAGGGTGACGCTGCTGTGGGGAGCAGGATATTGGGGATAGGAGCTCAGGGTGACGCTGCTGTGGGGAGCAGGATATTGGTGATAGGGGCTCAGGGTGACGCTGCTGTGGGGAGCAGGATATTGGGGATAGGGGCCAGGGTGACGATGCTGTGGGGAGCAGGATATTGGGGATAGGGGTCAGGATGACGCTGCTGTGGGAGCAGGATATTGGGGATAGGGGTCAGGATGACGCTGCTGTGGGAGCAGGATATTGGGGATAGGGGCCAGGGTGACGCTGCTGTGGGGAGCAGGATATTGGGGATAGGGGTCAGGATGACGCTGCTGTGGGAGCAGGATATTGGGGATAGGGGCTCAGGGTGACGCTGCTGTGGGAGCAGGGTATTGGGGATAGGGCTCAGGGTGACGCTGCTGTGGTGAGCAGGGTATTGGGGATAGGGGTCAGGGTGACGCTGCTGTGGGAGCAGGGTATTGGGTATAGGGGTCAGGATGACGCTGCTGTGGGGAGCAGGGGATAGGGGTCAGGGTGACGCTGCTGTGGGAGCAGGATATTGGGGATAGGGGCTCAGGGTGACGCTGCTGTGGGGAGCAGGATATTGGGGATAGGGGCTCAGGGTGACGCTGCTGTGGGGAGCAGGATATTGGGGATAGGGGTCAGGATGACGCTGCTGTGGGAGCAGGATATTGGGGATAGGGGTCAGGATGACGCTGCTGTGGGAGCAGGATATTGGGGATAGGGGTCAGGATGACGCTGCTGTGGGGAGCAGGATATTGGGGATAGGAGCTCAGGGTGACGCTGCTGTGGGGAGCAGGGTATTGGAGATAGGAGCCAGGGTGACGCTGCTGTGGGGAGCAGGATATTGGGGATAGGGGCCAGGGTTGACGCTGCTGTGGTGAGCAGGGGATTTGGGGATAGGGGCCAGGGTGATGCTGCTGTGTGGAGCAGGATATTGGGGATAGGAGCTCAGGGTGACGCTGCTGTGGTGAGCAGGGTATTGGGGATAGGAGCCAGGGTGACGCTGCTGTGGGGAGCAGGGTATTGGGGATAGGAGCCAGGGTGACGCTGCTGTGGGGAGCAGGATATTGGGGATAGGGGCTCAGGGTGACGCTGCTGTGGGGAGCAGGGTTTTGGGGATAGGGGCTCAGGGTGACGCTGCTGTGGGGAGCAGGGTTTTGGGGATAGGGGCTCAGGGTGACGCTGCTGTGGGGAGCAGGGTTTTGGGGATAGGGGCTCAGGGTGACGCTGCTGTGGGGAGCAGGATATTGGGGATAGGAGCTCAGGGTGACGCTGCTGTGGGGAGCAGGATATTGGGGATAGGGGCTCAGGGTGACGCTGCTGTGGGGAGCAGGATATTGGGGATAGGGGCCAGGGTGACGATGCTGTGGGGAGCAGGATATTGGGGGATAGGGGCCAGGGTGACGCTGCTGTGGGGAGCAGGATATTGGGGATAGGAGCCAGGGTGACGCTGCTGTGGGAGCAGGATATTGGGGATAGGGGCTCAGGGTGACGCTGCTGTGGGGAGCAGGATATTGGGGATAGGGGTCAGGATGACGCTGCTGTGGGAGCAGGATATTGGGGATAGGGGTCAGGATGACGCTGCTGTGGGAGCAGGATATTGGGGATAGGGGTCAGGATGACGCTGCTGTGGGAGCAGGATATTGGGGATAGGGGTCAGGATGACGCTGCTGTGGGGAGCAGGGTATTGGGGATAGGGGTCAGGGTGACGCTGCTGTGGGAGCAGGATATTGGGGATAGGGGCTCAGGGTGACGATGCTGTGGGGAGCAGGATATTGGGGATAGGGCTCAGGGTGACGCTGCTGTGGGGAGCAGGATATTGGGGATAGGGGTCAGGATGACGCTGCTGTGGGAGCAGGATATTGGGGATAGGGGTCAGGATGACGCTGCTGTGGGAGCAGGATATTGGGGATAGGGGTCAGGATGACGCTGCTGTGGGGAGCAGGATATTGGGGATAGGAGCTCAGGGTGACGCTGCTGTGGGGAGCAGGGTATTGGGGATAGGAGCCAGGGTGACGCTGCTGTGGGGAGCAGGATATTGAGGATAGGGGCTAGGGTGACGCTGCTGTGGTGAGCAGGGGATTTGGGGATAGGGGCCAGGGTGACGCTGCTGTGGGAGCAGGATATTGGGGATAGGAGCTCAGGGTGACGCTGCTGTGGTGAGCAGGGTATTGGGGATAGGAGCTCAGGGTGATGCTGCTGTGGGGATCAGGGTATTGGGGATAGGGGCTCAGGGTGACGCTGCTGTGGGGAGCAGGGCATTGGGGATAGGGGCCAGGGTGACGCTGCTGTAGTGAGCAGGGGATTTGGGGATAGGGGCTCAGGGTGACGCTGCTGTGGGGAGCAGGATATTGGGGATAGGGGCTCAGGGTGACGCTGCTGTGGGGAGCAGGATATTGGGAATAGGGGCTCAGGGTGACGCTGCTGTGGGGAGCAGGGTATTGGGGATAGGGGCTCAGGGTGACGCTGCTGTGGGGAGCAGGGTATTGGGGATAGGAGCTCAGGGTGACGCTGCTGTGGGGAGCAGGGGACTTGGGGATAGGGGTCAGGGTGACGCTGCTGTGGTGAGCAGGGTTTTGGGGATAGGGGCTCAGGGTGACGCTGCTGTGGGGAGCAGGGTTTTGGGGATAGGGGCTCAGGGTGACGCTGCTGTGGGAGCAGGGTATTGGGGATAGGGGCCAGGATGACGCTGCTGTGGGAGCAGGATATTGGGGATAGGGGTCAGGATGACGCTGCTGTGGGAGCAGGGTATTGGGGATAGGAGCTCAAGGTGACGCTGCTGTGGGGAGCAGGATATTGGGGATAGGGGCTCAGGGTGACGCTGCTGTGGGGAGCAGGATATTGGGGATAGGGGCTCAGGGTGACGCTGCTGTGGGGAGCAGGATATTGGGGATAGGGGCTCAGGGTGACGCTGCTGTGGGGAGCAGGGTATTGGGGATAGGGGCCAGGGTGACGCTGCTGTGGTGAGCAGGGGATTTGGGGATAGGGGCTCAGGGTGACGCTGCTGTGGGGAGCAGGATATTGGGGATAGGGGCTCAGGGTGACGCTGCTGTGGGGAGCAGGGTATTGGGGATAGGAGCTCAGGGTGACGCTGCTGTGGGGAGCAGGGTATTGGGGATAGGGGGTCAGGGTGACGCTGCTGTGGGGAGCAGGGTTTTGGGGATAGGGGCTCAGGGTGACGCTGCTGTGGGAGCAGGGTATTGGGGATAGGGGCCAGGATGACGCTGCTGTGGGAGCAGGATATTGGGGATAGGGGTCAGGATGACGCTGCTGTGGGAGCAGGGTATTGGGGATAGGAGCTCAAGGTGACGCTGCTGTGGGGAGCAGGATATTGGGGATAGGGGCTCAGGGTGACGCTGCTGTGGGGAGCAGGATATTGGGGATAGGGGCTCAGGGTGACGCTGCTGTGGGGAGCAGGATATTGGGGATAGGGGCTCAGGGTGACGCTGCTGTGGGGAGCAGGATATTGGGGATAGGGGTCAGGATGACGCTGCTGTGGGAGCAGGGTATTGGGGATAGGGGCTCAGGGTGACGCTGCTGTGGGGAGCAGGGTTTTGGGGATAGGGGCCAGGGTGATGCTGCTGTGGGGAGCAGGATATTGGGGATAGGGGTCAGGGTGACGCTGCTGTGGGGAGCAGGATATTGGGGATAGGAGCTCAGGGTGACGCTGCTGTGGGGAGCAGGGTATTGGGGATAGGGGTCAGGGTGACGCTGCTGTGGGGAGCAGGGTTTTGGGGATAGGGGTCAGGGTGACACTGCTGTGGGAGTAGGATATTGGGGATAGGGGTCAGGGTGACGCTGCTGTGGGGAGCAGGATATTGGGGATAGGGGTCAGGGTGATGCTGCTGTGGGGAGCAGGATATTGGGGATAGGAGCTCAGGGTGACGCTGCTGTGGGGAGCAGGATATTGGGGATAGGGGCCAGGGTGACGCTGCTGTGGGGAGCAGGATATTGGGGATAGGGGCTCAGGGTGACGCTGCTGTGGTGAGCAGGGTTTTGGGGATAGGGGCCAGGGTGACGCTGCTGTGGGGAGCAGGATATTGGGGATAGGGGCCAGGGTGATGCTGCTGTGGGGAGCAGGATATTGGGGATAGGAGCTCAGGGTGACGCTGCTGTGGGGAGCAGGATATTGGGGATAGGGGTCAGGGTGACACTGCTGTGGGAACAGGGTATTGGGGATAGGGGCTCAGGGTGACGCTGCTGTGGTGAGCAGGGTTTTGGGGATAGGGGCCAGGGTGACGCTGCTGTGGGGAGCAGGATATTGGGGATAGGGGCCAGGGTGATGCTGCTGTGGGGAGCAGGGTATTGGGGATAGGGGCCAGGGTGACGCTGCTGTGGGGAGCAGGGTTTTGGGGATAGGGGTCAGGGTGACGCTGCTGTGGGGAGCAGGGTGTTGGGATAGGGTGACGCTGCTGTGGTGAGCAGGGTTTTGGGGATGGGGCTTTTTCCCCCGCCATGTTTAATCAGTGGCCTGTGAGTAATTGTGTTATTGCAGCTTTATAATACATTTCCCAGTGATCTGAGAGACGCGGAACACGCCAAGTATTTTATTATTTGGGCTCAGTGATTCTTACACGGCTGGTAATTATTTTTGGCCTCGCTCTCCTCCCTCTGCGTTGGAAGAAGCCGCGGAGGACACCGATATGAATCACAGGGGAGGCTTAAAAGCTTTTTTGAAATTGGTTAAAAAAGGGAAAGTATTTGTAGGATAGAGGAATCTGGGGGGAGATGGAGAACAGACAGTGGGGATGTAAAACAGATGCCCCCCACCCCCTCCCCACATCTCATCCCTTCCAAACATTTCCTGGAAGACTTTTACTGTTAGCGTGGATCTTGTGGTGCACCACGGACTCCAGTCGCTGGGCGTGTCAGCCAGATGTCGTCATAAGTCATTAATTACCAGTAGATTGCCCTTACTTACAGTGTTCACACCGCTCGTCCTGTAGATATCACATTACTGCATTCTCTGATTGGGGTCTGTGGCGAGTAGGACCCTTCCTGTCGCCCAGGGATCCTCTTCCAGTGTGTAATGGGGCCGCTCTGTGGACTCAGGCTGATGGGGCCGCTCTGTGGACCCAGGCTGATGGGGACCCTCTGTGGACCCAGGCTGATAAAGGCGCCCTGTGGACCCAGGCTGATGGGGACCCTCTGTGGACCCAGGCTGATGGGGGCGCTTTGTGGACCCAGGCTGATGGGGACCCTCTGTGGACCCAGGCTGATGGGGACCGTCTGTGGACCCAGGCTGATGGGGACCCTCTGTGGACCCAGGCTGATGGGGGCGCCCTGTGGACCCAGGCTGATGGGGACCCTCTGTGGACCCAGGCTGATGGGCACCCTCTGTGGACCCAGGCTGATGGGCACCCTCTGTGGACTCAGGCTGATGGGGACCCTTTGTGGACCCAGGCTGATGGGGACCCTCTGTGGACCCAGGCTGATGGGGGCGCCCTGTGGACCCAGGCTGATGGGGACCCTCTGTGGACCGATGTACTATAGCGCCAGGAATCTGTAGCACTCAGCCACAGGCGTGGGGGAGAGAAAATACAGCGCTCTGCACAATCTCCTATGTGCCGCCGGACCCCACGCTCGCTGCAGGTGTGTACGCATGCCGGCAGGTAATTACAGCAGATGATTTATCATCGCCGTGCTGACGCATACTGCTAGATGTCTGCAGACAGTGGAGAGAAAAGTGACTTTTCTGTATCTGCTTTCATACATAGCGAGGTTCCTTGTAAGTGTCAGACAGCGCTGGTTATAGTACATCACCATGTGCCACCTTACACCCCCCCATGTGTGTGTGTGGCACAGGACCACGCCCAGTATGGCCGCCTGTGAGGGAGGAGAGCCCCCAGTGCTGCCCTTGTTATCACAGACATGAGGGGGGGACATGGTGCCTGGCCATCACCTGTAAGGGGTCACGTAGGAGGTACGATGCTGTCACCTACCCCACCCTCCTCTCAGGTGAGGTCCCCATACACTCAGGTGAGCGGTCACAGAATCCGGGTGCTGCTGAGGCTGCTCCGTCTGGAAGGAATTATTTAGTGCATTGGAAATATGGTCTAGAGACCTTAAATGTCCTCCAGCCCAGGTACCAGCACCTGCTCCATGTATCTCCTGGAAGCCGCCTGAGAGCCTGGTGTCCTCCCATCCCGCGCTCAGTCCTGGCCTGTATTCTGCTGCTGGGATCCTTCCAAGGTGCTGCCTTCAGACTGTTATCAGACGTTGGAGATAACTCCTGCTGGGCCGAGGCTGGGGTCTGCTGGGGCCTTCTTGTAGTGCCTGACGTACATCTCCCCCCGTCTTATCCTCCAGGATGCTCCTTGCACATGCATGCCTGTAACCAGGCCTCCCGGGGTCAGATCTATGAGGTGGCATCTGGCTGAGGTGAGCGGATCTCCCCAACATCTGCTGGGAGAAGAGGTCCCCCCTTTCACACAGCAGGAGCCCCCCTCTAAGCTAGTAGCTCTGGTCACTCGGATGGATTGGTGTGCAGGACCCTCCGCTCCCCTGTGCCTCGTCCAGAAGGTCACACTACACCTCAGGGGTTACCTTACCCATTAGCAGAACTGTGGCCACATGTTACAGAGCGGGGAGGAAATCGCATCTGCAGACGCCTGCACCTCCCACCGGCTGTCATCCCTCCTGCCTGGTGTCTGCAGATCATTGCTCCCTACACCATTTATCCATTCCCTCCTGCCTGGTGTCTGCAGATCATTGCTCCCTTCATCATTTATCCATTCCCTCCTGCCTGGTGTCTGCAGATCATTGCTCCCTTCATCATTTATCCATTCCCTCCTGCCTGGTGTCTGCAGATCATTGCTCCCTACACTATTTATCCATTCCCTCATGCCTGGTGTCTGCAGATCATTGCTCCCTACACTATTTATCCATTCCCTCATGCCTGGTGTCTGCAGATCATTGCTCCCTACACTATTTATCCATTCCCTCCTGCCTGGTGTCTGCAGATCATTGCTCCCTACACTATTTATCCATTCCCTCCTGCCTGGTGTCTGCAGATCATTGCTCCCTACACTATTTATCCATTCCCTCCTGCCTGGTGTCTGCAGATCATTGCTCCCTACACCATGTATCCATTCCCTCCTGCCTGGTGCCTGCAGAATATTGCTCCCTACACCATGTATCTATTCCCTCCTGCCTGGTGTCTGCAGATCATTGCTCTCTACACCATTTATCCATTCCCTCCTGCCTGGTGTCTGCAGATCATTGCTCCCTACACCATGTATCCATTCCCTCCTGCCTGGTGTCTGCAGATCATTGCTCCCTTCATCATTTATCCATTCCCTCCTGCCTGGTGTCTGCAGATCATTGCTCCCTACACCATGTATCCATTCCCTCCTGCCTGGTGTCTGCAGATCATTGCTCCCTACACCATGTATCCATTCCCTCCTGCCTGGTGTCTGCAGATCATTGCTCCCTACACCATTTATCCATTCCCTCCAGCCTGCTGTCTGCAGATCATTGCTCCCTTCATCATTTATCCATTCCCTCCTGCCTGGTGTCTGCAGATCATTGCTCCCTACACTATTTATCCATTCCCTCCTGCCTGGTGTCTGCAGATCATTGCTCTCTACACCATTTATCCATTCCCTCCTGCCTGGTGTCTGCAGATCATTGCTCCCTACACCATTTATCCATTCCCTCCTGCCTGGTGTCTGCAGATCATTGCTCCCTACACCATTTATCCATTCCCTCCTGTCTGGTGTCTGCAGATCATTGCTCCCTACACCATTTATCCATTCCCTCCTGCCTGGTGTCTGCAGATCATTGCTCCCTACACCATTTATCCATTCCCTCCTGCCTGGTGTCTGCAGATCATTGCTCTTTACACCATTTATCCATTCCCTCCTGCCTGGTGTCTGCAGATCATTGCTCCCTCTGCCGTAGGACACAGCAGAAGACGCCCGTAGTACATGTGTCTGCCATTGCAGCAGAGAGTGATGGGTGACAGCGGGAGACAGAATCTCATCCTAATGAGTAGAGAAAATGGAGAAGGGTAAGAGGCACAGGCGGGGGCGCCATTCTGTACATGATTACGTCTAATAACACCCCTAGGACGTGGAACAGAGCCCGCCGCACCTCTGGAAGTGTTCTGTCCCCATTACAAGTGAAATTAGGTTAATGGTCCTGTTTCCTGCAGAAAGAAATCCGCAGCTTGTAGTCTCCCATCTCAGCCTGACGTGAGGGCGAGCGAGGGGCGAGACTTCTTCTGCACACATATACAGTATTAACTATAAATATCTGCTTATAATAACCTGCGAGCAGCAATACGTGGCCTTCGTACTCTGCATTCATCTTCTGTTTCATCTCTATAACCTCATCTTCTCCCGTATGGTGGAAATACAGGGCTTACTAGTGCTGCGCATCCCTCTGTATGGTGGAAATACAGGGCTTACTAGTGCTGCGCATCCCTCTGTATGGTGGAAATACAGGACTTACTAGTGCTGCGCATCCCTCTGTATGGTGGAAATACAGGGCTTACTAGTGCTGCGCATCCCTCTGTATGGTGGAAATACAGGGCTTACTAGTGCTGCGCATCCCTCTGTATGGTGGAAATACAGGGCTTACTAGTGCTGCGCATCCCTCTGTAAGGTGGAAATACAGGACTTACTAGTGCTGCGCATCCCTCTGTATGGTGGAAATACAGGACTTACTAGTGCTGCGCATCCCTCTGTATGGTGGAAATACAGGACTTACTAGTGCTGCGCATCCCTCTGTATGGTGGAAATACAGGGCTTACTAGTGCTGCGCATCCCTCTGTAAGGTGGAAATACAGGACTTACTAGTGCTGCGCATCCCTCTGTATGGTGGAAATACAGGGCTTACTAGTGCTGCGCATCCCTCTGTATGGTGGAAACACAGGGCTTACTAGTGCTGCGCATCCCTCTGTAAGGTGGAAATACAGGACTTACTAGTGCTGCGCATCCCTCTGTATGGTGGAAACACAGGGCTTACTAGTGCTGCGCATCCCTCTGTAAGGTGGAAATACAGGACTTACTAGTGCTGCGCATCCCTCTGTATGGTGGAAATACAGGACTTACTATTGCTGCGCATCCCTCTGTATGGTGGAAATACAGGACTTACTAGTGCTGAGCATCCCTCTGTATGGTGGAAATACAGGACTTACTAGTGCTGCGCACCCCTCTGTATGGTGGAAATACAGGACTTACTAGTGCTGCGCACCCCTCTGTATGGTGGAAATACAGGACTTACTAGTGCTGCGCACCCCTCTGTATGGTGGAAATACAGGACTTACTAGTGCTGCGCACCCCTCTGTATGGTGGAAATACAGGACTTACTAGTGCTGCACATCCCTCTGTATGGTGGAAATACAGGACTTACTAGTGCTGCGCACCCCTCTGTATGGTGGAAATACAGGACTTACTAGTGCTGCGCATCCCTCTGTATGGTGGAAATACAGTACTTACTAGTGCTGCGCATCCCTCTGTATGGTGGAAACACAGGACTTACTAGTGCTGCGCACCCCTCTGTATGGTGGAAACACAGGACTTAGTAGTGCTGCGCACACCTCTGTATGGTGGAAATACAGGACTTACTAGTGCTGCGCATCCCTCTGTATGGTGGAAATACAGGACTTACTAGTGCTGCGCATCCCATGTGTGTCTGGAGGGAGGTTCAGTCTCTAGTGAGTGATCGCTGACGGGGTGCAGGGATATTCGGGGATCGCTGATAGGGGGTGCAGGGATATTCGGGGATCGCTGATGGGGGGTGCAGGGATATTCGGGGATCGCTGACAGGGGGTGCAGGGATATTCGGGGATTGCTGATAGGGGGTGCAGGGATATTCGGGGATTGCTGATAGGGGGTGCAGGGATATTCGGGAATCGCTGATGGGGGGTGCAGGGATATTCGGGGATCGCTGACAGGGGGTGCAGGGATATTCGGGGATTGCTGATAGGGGGTGCAGGGATATTCGGGGATTGCTGATAGGGGGTGCAGGGATATTCGGGGATCGCTGACAGGGGGTGCAGGGATATTCGGGGATTGCTGATAGGGGGTGCAGGGATATTCGGGGATTGCTGATAGGGGGTGCAGGGATATTCGGGGATCGGTGGTAAGGGTGCAGGGATATTCGTGGATCGCTGGTAGGGGTGCAGGGATATTCGGGGATCGCTGATAGGGGTGCAGGGATATTCGGGGATCGCTGATAGGGGTGCAGGGATATTCGGGGTTTGCTGGTAGGGGTGCAGGGATATTTGGGGTTCGCTGGTAGGGGTGCAGGGATATTTGGGGTTCGCTGGTAGGGGTGCAGGGAGATCTGGGGATCGCTGGCGGGGTGCAGAGGATCAGTGTGGTATACAGGGCTCACATCTTACCATGTTCATCAGAAGACAGAGGCTTTTTCCTTAGCGTGTGCGAGTTATAATTGTGAGTTGAAGTGCGCGGCGGCGCTTGGCGTGTAGGATACGGCTTTTGTCACAGCTTTGGATGCCTCCAACCTTCTCTAATTAAAGACAATTACTGCTTTCAGACGCTCCTCACAGCTCCGCTCTGCTGTTTGCAAACACACAGCTGCTGCGGCTTTTGTTGCCGGCGTTCCCTGGGTGTCTCCCTCCTGTCACACGTCTGTGTCTCACACACAGGCTGCATGTCTCGCTGCCTCACAGCACTTGTATGATACACACGTGTGCTGTTATACTACACGCCTCACACTGTATGTTACACGCGTGCACTGTCATACTACACACCCCGCACTGTATGTTACACACGTGCACTGTGCTGTACTTCAGGCTGCCCCCGGCTACCACGCTCTGTGCTGTACCTCAGGCTGCCCCCGACTACCACGCTCTGTGCTGTACCTCAGACTGCCCCCGGCTACCACACTCTGCTGTACCTAAGGCTGCCACGCTCTGTGCTGTACCTCAGGCTGCCCCCGGCTACCACGCTCTGTGCTGTACCTCAGGCTGCCCCCGGCTACCACGCTCTGTGCTGTACCTCAGACTGCCCCCGGCTACCACACTCTGCTGTACCTAAGGCTGCCACGCTCTGTGCTGTACCTCAGGCTGCCCCCGGCTACCACGCTCTGTGCTGTACCTCAGACTGCCCCCGGCTACCACACTCTGCTGTACCTAAGGCTGCCACGCTCTGTGCTGTACCTAAGGCTGCCACGCTCTGTGCTGTACCTCAGGCTGCCACACTCTGTGCTGTACCTCATGCTGCCACGCTCTGTGCTGTACCTCAGGCTGCCCCCAGCTACCACGCTCTGTGCTGTACCTCAGACTGCTTCCGGCTACCACACTCTGCTGTACCTCAGGCTGCCACACTCTGTGCTGTACCTCAGGCTGCCACACTCTGTGCTGTACCTCAGGCTGCCACACTCTGTGCTGTACCTCAGGCTGCCACACTCTGTGCTGTACCTCAGGCTGCCCCCAGCTACCACGCTCTGTGCTGTACCTCAGACTGCTTCCGGCTACCACACTCTGCTGTACCTCAGGCTGCCACACTCTGTGCTGTACCTCAGGCTGCCACACTCTGTGCTGTACCTCAGGCTGCCACACTCTGTGCTGTACCTCAGGCTGCCACGCTCTGTGCTGTACCTCAGGCTGCCACGCTCTGTGCTGTACCTCAGGCTGCCTCCAGCTACCACGCTCTGTGCTGTACCTCAGACTGCCCCCGGCTACCACACTCTGCTGTACCTAAGGCTGCCACGCTCTGTGCTGTACCTCAGGCTGCCCCCGGCTACCACGCTCTGTGCTGTACCTCAGACTGCCCCCGGCTACCACACTCTGCTGTACCTAAGGCTGCCACGCTCTGTGCTGTACCTAAGGCTGCCACGCTCTGTGCTGTACCTCAGGCTGCCACACTCTGTGCTGTACCTCATGCTGCCACGCTCTGTGCTGTACCTCAGGCTGCCCCCAGCTACCACGCTCTGTGCTGTACCTCAGACTGCTTCCGGCTACCACACTCTGCTGTACCTCAGGCTGCCACACTCTGTGCTGTACCTCAGGCTGCCACACTCTGTGCTGTACCTCAGGCTGCCACACTCTGTGCTGTACCTCAGGCTGCCACGCTCTGTGCTGTACCTCAGGCTGCCCACGCTCTGTGCTGTACCTCAGGCTGCCTCCAGCTACCACGCTCTGTGCTGTACCTCAGGCTGCCCCCGGCTACCACGCTCTGTGCTGTACCTCAGGCTGCCCCCGGCTACCACGCTCTGTGCTGTACCTCAGGCTACCCCGGCTACCACGCTCTGTGCTGTACCTCAGGCTACCCCCGGCTACCACGCTCTGTGCTGTAGCCCAGGCTGCCCCCGACTACCACGCTCTGTGCTGTACCTCAGGCTACCCCCGGCTACCACGCTCTGTGCTGTACCTCAGGCTGCCCCCGGCTACCACGCTCTGTGCTGTACCTCAGGCTGCCCCCGGCTACCACGCTCTGTGCTGTACCTCAGGCTACTTGCGGCTAGGTACGGGAGCCCCCCACAGAAGGTTCCGTTCTCCCATTGTGTACAGTGCTTTTCTGTTCTATGTCCTCAGTACCTTCCTATGTATTATTTGGCAATACATCACCCGGAGCCGTTCCCTCATTTCCAAAGAAACAGATTTCAGATTTTGCTTTCTGGAATCTCGTCCCTCGCCAACTTCTGTGCCAACAGTACGGCTGCCAGGTGAGCTGGTAACATGCCATGCTCCGCAGAAGCGCCACCAGTAACACTGGGGGAATTCCAGGTCACAGCCAGTGTGAGTGTCCTGCACGGGGGGGGGGGGGTACTGCAGCCTTATTACATACCTGGGATGTGAGTGTCCTTCACGGGGGGGGGGGGGGGGGGGTACTGCAGCCTTAGTGCATACCCAGGATGTGAGTGTCCTGCATGGGGGGGGGGGGGGGGGGGGGGTACTGCAGCCTTATCACATACCTGGGATGTGAGTGTCCTGCACAGGGGAAGGGGGGTGGGGAGGATGTACTGCAGCCTTATTACATACCTGGGATGTGAGTGTCCTGCACAGGGGAAGGGGGGGGGGGGGTACTGCAGTCTTATTACATACCTGGGACGAGAGTGTCCTGCACGGGGGGGGGGGGGTACTGCAGCCTTATTACATACCTGGGATGTGAGTGTCCTGCACGGGGGGGGGGGGGGGGGGGTACTGCAGCCTTATTACATACCTGGGATGTGAGTGTCCTGCACAGGGGAAGGGGGGGTGGGGAGGATGTACTGCAGCCTTATTACATACCTGGGATGTGAGTGTCCTGCACAGGGGATGGGGGGGTGGGGAGGGGGTACTGCAGCCTTATTACATACCTGGGCTGTGAGTGTCCTGCACGGGGGGGGGGGGGGGGGGGGGGGTACTGCAGCCTTATTACATACCTGGGATGTGAGTGTCCTGCACGGGGGAGGGGGGGGGGGGGTACTGCAGCCTTATTACATACCTGGGATGTGAGTGTCCTGCACAGGGGAGGGGGGGGGGGTACTGCAGCCTTATTACGTACCTGGGATGTGAGTGTCCTGCACGGGGGGGGGGAAGGGGGGGTACTGCAGCCCTATTACATACCTGAGATGTGAGTGTCCTGCACGGGGGGGGGGGGGGTACTGCAGCCTTATTACATACCTGGGATGTGAGTGTCCTGCACAGGGGAAGGGGGGGTGGGGAGGGGGTACTGCAGCCTTATTACATACCTGGGATGTGAGTGTCCTGCACGGGGGGGGGGAAGGGGGGGTACTGCAGCCTTATTACATACCTGGGATATGAGTGTCCTGCACGGGGGGGGGGGGGGGGGGTACTGCAGCCTCATTACATACCTGGGATGTGAGTGTCCTGCACGGGGCGGGGGGTACTGCAGCCTTATTACATACCTGGGATGTGAGTGTCCTGCATGGGGGGGGGGGGTACTGCAGCCTTATCACATACCTGGGATGTGAGTGTCCTGCACAGGGGAAGGGGGGGTGGGGAGGATGTACTGCAGCCTTATTACATACCCGGGATGTGAGTGTCCTGCACAGGGGAGGGGGGGGGGGTACTGCAGCCTTATTACGTACCTGGGATGTGAGTGTCCTGCACGGGGGGGGGGGGGGGGGGGGGGGAAGGGGGGGTACTGCAGCCCTATTACATACCTGAGATGTGAGTGTCCTGCACGGGGGGGGGGGGGTACTGCAGCCTTATTACATACCTGGGATGTGAGTGTCCTGCACAGGGGAAGGGGGGTGGGGAGGGGGTACTGCAGCCTTATTACATACCTGGGATGTGAGTGTCCTGCACGGGGGGGGGGGGAAGGGGGGGTACTGCAGCCCTATTACATACCTGAGATGTGAGTGTCCTGCACGGGGGGGGGGGGGGGGGTACTGCAGCCTTATTACATACCTGGGATGTGAGTGTCCTGCACAGGGGAAGGGGGGGTGGGGAGGGGGTACTGCAGCCTTATTACATACCTGGGATGTGAGTGTCCTGCACGGGGGGGGGGGGGAAGGGGGGGTACTGCAGCCTTATTGCATACCTGGGATGTGAGTGTCCTGCACGGGGGGGGGTACTGCAGTCTTATTACATACCTGGGATGTGAGTGTCCTGCACGGGGGGGGGGGGGTACTGCAGCCGTATCACATACCTGGGATGTGAGTGTCCTGCACAGGGGAAGGGGGGTTGGGGAGGATGTGCTGCAGCCTTATTACATACCTGGGATGCGAGTGTCCAGCACAGGGGATGGGGGGGTGGGGAGGGGGTACTGCAGCCTTATTACATACCTGGGATGTGAGTGTCCTGCACGGGGGGGGGGGGGGGGGGGAGGGGGGGGTACTGCAGCCTTATTACATACCTAGGATGTGAGTGTCCTGCACGGGGGGGGGGGGGAGGGGGTACTGCAGCCTTATCACATACCTGGGATGTGAGTGTCCTGCACAGGGGAAGGGGGGGTGGGGAGGATGTACTGCAGCCTTATTACATACCTGGGATGTGAGTGTCCTGCACAGGGGAAGGGGGGGGGGGGGTACTGCAGTCTTATTACATACCTGGGACGAGAGTGTCCTGCACGGGGGGGGGTACTGCAGCCTTATTACATACCTGGGATGTGAGTGTCCTGCACGGGGGGGGGGGGGGTACTGCAGCCTTATTACATACCTGGGATGTGAGTGTCCTGCACGGGGGGGGGGGGGGTACTGCAGCCTTATTACATACCTGGGATGTGAGTGTCCTGCACGGGGGGGGTGGGGGTACTGCAGCCTTATTACATACCTGGGATATGAGTGTCCTGCACAGGGGAAGGGGGGTTGGGGAGGATGTACTGCAGCCTTATTACATACCTGGGATGCGAGTGTCCTGCACAGGGGATGGGGGGGTGGGGAGGGG
The DNA here is from genome assembly GCF_028390025.1 of Pseudophryne corroboree. Taxonomy (NCBI): domain Eukaryota; kingdom Metazoa; phylum Chordata; class Amphibia; order Anura; family Myobatrachidae; genus Pseudophryne; species Pseudophryne corroboree. The sequence goes on from NC_086453.1 coordinate 2,907,971, forward strand.
GTACTGCAGCCTTATTACATACCTGGGATGTGAGTGTCCTGCACGGGGGGGGGGGGGGGTACTGCAGCCTTATTACATACCTAGGATGTGAGTGTCCTGCACGGGGGGGGGGTACTGCAGCCTTATCACATACCTGGGATGTGAGTGTCCTGCACAGGGGAAGGGGGGGTGGGGAGGATGTACTGCAGCCTTATTACATACCTGGGATGTGAGTGTCCTGCACAGGGGAAGGGGGGGGGGGGGTACTGCAGTCTTATTACATACCTGGGACGAGAGTGTCCTGCACGGGGGGGGGGGGGGGGGGGTACTGCAGCCTTATTACATACCTGGGATGTGAGTGTCCTGCACGGGGGGGGGGGGGGGGGGGGGGGGGTACTGCAGCCTTATTACATACCTGGGATGTGAGTGTCCTGCACGGGGGGGGGGGGGGTACTGCAGCCTTATTACATACCTGGGATGTGAGTGTCCTGCACAGGGGAAGGGGGGGTGGGGAGGATGTACTGCAGCCTTATTACATACCTGGGATGTGAGTGTCCTGCACAGGGGATGGGGGGGTGGGGAGGGGGTACTGCAGCCTTATTACATACCTGGGCTGTGAGTGTCCTGCACGGGGGGGGGGGGGGTACTGCAGCCTTATTACATACCTGGGATGTGAGTGTCCTGCACAGGGGAGGGGGGGGGTACTGCAGCCTTATTACGTACCTGGGATGTGAGTGTCCTGCACGGGGGGGGGGGGGGGGGGGGGGGAGGGGGGGTACTGCAGCCCTATTACATACCTGAGATGTGAGTGTCCTGCACGGGGGGGGGGGGGGGTACTGCAGCCTTATTACATACCTGGGATGTGAGTGTCCTGCACAGGGGAAGGGGGGGTGGGGAGGGGGTACTGCAGCCTTATTACATACCTGGGATGTGAGTGTCCTGCACGGGGGGGGGGGAGGGGGGGTACTGCAGCCTTATTACATACCTGGGATATGAGTGTCCTGCACGGGGGGGGGGGTACTGCAGCCTCATTACATACCTGGGATGTGAGTGTCCTGCACGGGGGGGGGGTACTGCAGCCTTATTACATACCTGGGATGTGAGTGTCCTGCATGGGGGGGGGGGTACTGCAGCCTTATCACATACCTGGGATGTGAGTGTCCTGCACAGGGGAAGGGGGGGTGGGGAGGATGTACTGCAGACTTATTACATACCTGGGATGTGAGTGTCCTGCACAGGGGAGGGGGGGGGGGGGGTACTGCAGCCTTATTACGTACCTGGGATGTGAGTGTCCTGCACGGGGGGGGGAAGGGGGGGTACTGCAGCCCTATTACATACCTGAGATGTGAGTGTCCTGCACGGGGGGGGGGGGGGGGGGGGTACTGCAGCCTTATTACATACCTGGGATGTGAGTGTCCTGCACAGGGGAAGGGGGGGTGGGGAGGGGGTACTGCAGCCTTATTACATACCTGGGATGTGAGTGTCCTGCACGGGGGGGGGGAAGGGGGGTACTGCAGCCCTATTACATACCTGAGATGTGAGTGTCCTGCACGGGGGGGGGGGGGGGGGTACTGCAGCCTTATTACATACCTGGGATGTGAGTGTCCTGCACAGGGGAAGGGGGGGTGGGGAGGGGGTACTGCAGCCTTATTACATACCTGGGATGTGAGTGTCCTGCACGGGGGGGGGGGGGGGGGAAGGGGGGGTACCTTATTACATACCTGGGATGTGAGTGTCCTGCACGGGGGGGGGGGGGGGGTACTGCAGTCTTATTACATACCTGGGATGTGAGTGTCCTGCACGGGGGGGGGGGGGGGTACTGCAGCCTTATCACATACCTGGGATGTGAGTGTCCTGCACAGGGGAAGGGGGGTTGGGGAGGATGTGCTGCAGCCTTATTACATACCTGGGATGCGAGTGTCCTGCACAGGGGATGGGGGGGTGGGGAGGGGGTACTGCAGCCTTATTACATACCTGGGATGTGAGTGTCCTGCACGGGGGGGGGGGGGGGGTACTGCAGCCTTATTACATACCTAGGATGTGAGTGTCCTGCACGGGGGGGGGGGGGGGGGTACTGCAGCCTTATCACATACCTGGGATGTGAGTGTCCTGCACAGGGGAAGGGGGGGTGGGGAGGATGTACTGCAGCCTTATTACATACCTGGGATGTGAGTGTCCTGCACAGGGGAAGGGGGGGGGGGGGGGTACTGCAGTCTTATTACATACCTGGGACGAGAGTGTCCTGCACGGGGGGGGGTACTGCAGCCTTATTACATACCTGGGATGTGAGTGTCCTGCACGGGGGGGGGGGGGTACTGCAGCCTTATTACATACCTGGGATGTGAGTGTCCTGCACGGGGGGGGGGGGGGGGGGGGGGGGTACTGCAGCCTTATTACATACCTGGGATGTGAGTGTCCTGCATGGGGGGGGGTACTGCAGCCTTATCACATACCTGGGATGTGAGTGTCCTGCACAGGGGAAGGGGGGGTGGGGAGGGGGTACTGCAGCCTTATTACATACCTGGGATGTGAGTGTCCTGCACGGGGGGGGGAAGGGGGGGTACTGCAGCCTTATTACATACCTGGGATAGAGTGTCCTGCACGGGGGGGGGGGGGGGTACTGCAGCCTCATTACATACCTGGGATGTGAGTGTCCTGCACGGGGGGGGGAAGGGGGGGTACTGCAGCCTTATTACATACCTGGGATATGAGTGTCCTGCACGGGGGGGGGGGGGGGGGGTACTGCAGCCTTAATACATACCTGGGATGTGAGTGTCCTGCACGGGGGGGGTGGGGGGGGTACTGCAGTCTTATTACATACCTGGGATGTGAGCGTCCTGCACGGGGGGGGGGGGGGGGGTACTGCAGTCCTATTACATACCTGGGATATGAGTGTCCTGCATGCGGGGGTACTGCAGCCTTATTACATACCTGGGATGTGAGCGTCCTGCACGGGGGGGGAGGGGGGGGGTACTGCAGTCTTATTACATACCTGGGATGTGAGCGTCCTGCACGGGGGGGAGGGGGGGGGGGTACTGCAGCCTTATTACATACCTGGGATATGAGTGTCCTGCATGGGGGGGGTACTGCAGCCTTATTACATACCTGGGATGTGAGCGTCCTGCACGGGGGGGGAGGGGGGGGTACTGCAGTCTTATTACATACCTGGGATGTGAGCGTCCTGCACGGGGGGGGGGGGGGGGGGTTCTGCAGTCTTGTTACATACCTGGGATATGAGTGTCCTGCACGGGGGGGAGGGGGGGTACTGCAGCCTTATTACATACCTGGGATGTGAGCGTCCTGCACAGGGGAAGGGGGGTGGGGAGGGGGTACTGCAGTCTTATTACATACCTGGGATGTGAGCGTCCTGCACAGGGGAAGGGGGGTGGGGGAGGGGGTACTGCAGCCTTATTACATACCTGGGATGTGAGCGTCCTGCACAGGGGAAGGGGGTTGGGGAGGGGGGTACTGCAGCCTTATTACATACCTGGGATGTGAGCGTCCTGCACAGGGGAAGGGGGGTGGGGAGGGGGTACTGCAGCCTTATTACATACCTGGGATGTGAGCGTCCTGCACAGGGGAAGGGGGGTGGGAGGGGGTACTGCAGCCTTATTACATACCTGGGATATGAGTGTCCTGCATGGGGGGGGGTACTGCAGCCTTATTACATACCTGGGATGTGAGCGTCCTGCACGGGGGGGGAGGGGGGGTACTGCAGTCTTATTACATACCTGGGATGTGAGCGTCCTGCACGGGGGGGGGGGGGGGGTTCTGCAGTCTTATTACATACCTGGGAATAATGAGTGTCCTGCACGGGGGGGAGGGGGGGTACTGCAGCCGCCTTATTACATACCTGGGATGTGAGCGTCCTGCACGGGGGGGGAGGGGGGGTACTGCAGTCTTATTACATACCTGGGATGTGAGCGTCCTGCACGGGGGGGGGGGGGGGGGTTCTGCAGTCTTACTACATACCTGGGATATGAGTGTCCTGCACGGGGGGGAGGGGGGGGTACTGCAGCCTTATTACATACCTGGGATGTGAGCGTCCTGCACAGGGAAGGGGGGTGGGGAGGGGGTACTGCAGCCTTATTACATACCTGGGACGAGAGTGTCCTGCACGGGGGGGGGGGGGGGTACTGCAGCTTTATTACATACCTGGGATGTGAGTGTCCAGCACAGGGGATGGGGGGGTGGGGAGGGGGTACTGCAGCCTTATTACATACCTGGGATGTGAGTGTCCTGCACGGGGGGGGGGGGGGGGGGGAGGGGGGGTACTGCAGCCTTATTACATACCTAGGATGTGAGTGTCCTGCACGGGGGGGGGGGAGGGGGTACTGCAGCCTTATCACATACCTGGGATGTGAGTGTCCTGCACAGGGGAAGGGGGGGTGGGGAGGATGTACTGCAGCCTTATTACATACCTGGGATGTGAGTGTCCTGCACAGGGGAAGGGGGGGGGGGGGGGTACTGCAGTCTTATTACATACCTGGGACGAGAGTGTCCTGCACGGGGGGGGGTACTGCAGCCTTATTACATACCTGGGATGTGAGTGTCCTGCACGGGGAGGGGGGGGGTTACTGCAGCCTTATTACATACCTGGGATGTGAGTGTCCTGCACGGGGGGGGGGGGGGGGGTACTGCAGCCTTATTACATACCTGGGATGTGAGTGTCCTGCACGGGGGGGGGGGGGGGGGTACTGCAGCCTTATTACATACCTGGGATATGAGTGTCCTGCACAGGGGAAGGGGGGTTGGGGAGGATGTACTGCAGCCTTATTACATACCTGGGATGCGAGTGTCCTGCACAGGGGATGGGGGGGTGGGGAGGGGGTACTGCAGCCTTATTACATACCTGGGATGTGAGTGTCCTGCACGGGGGGGGGGGGGGGTACTGCAGCCTTATTACATACCTAGGATGTGAGTGTCCTGCACGGGGGGGGGTACTGCAGCCTTATCACATACCTGGGATGTGAGTGTCCTGCACAGGGGAAGGGGGGGTGGGGAGGATGTACTGCAGCCTTATTACATACCTGGGATGTGAGTGTCCTGCACAGGGGAAGGGGGGGGGGGGGTACTGCAGTCTTATTACATACCTGGGACGAGAGTGTCCTGCACGGGGGGGGGGGGGGGGGTACTGCAGCCTTATTACATACCTGGGATGTGAGTGTCCTGCACGGGGGGGGGGGGGGGGGGGGGGGGGTACTGCAGCCTTATTACATACCTGGGATGTGAGTGTCCTGCACGGGGGGGGGGGGGTACTGCAGCCTTATTACATACCTGGGATGTGAGTGTCCTGCACAGGGAAGGGGGGGTGGGGAGGATGTACTGCAGCCTTATTACATACCTGGGATGTGAGTGTCCTGCACAGGGGATGGGGGGGTGGGGAGGGGGGACTGCAGCCTTATTACATACCTGGGCTGTGAGTGTCCTGCACGGGGGGGGGGGGGGGTACTGCAGCCTTATTACATACCTGGGATGTGAGTGTCCTGCACAGGGGAGGGGGGGGGGTACTGCAGCCTTATTACGTACCTGGGATGTGAGTGTCCTGCACGGGGGGGGGGGGGGAAGGGGGGGTACTGCAGCCCTATTACATACCTGAGATGTGAGTGTCCTGCACGGGGGGGGGGGGGGGGGGTACTGCAGCCTTATTACATACCTGGGATGTGAGTGTCCTGCACAGGGGAAGGGGGGGTGGGGAGGGGGGTACTGCAGCCTTATTACATACCTGGGATGTGAGTGTCCTGCACGGGGGGGGGGGAGGGGGGGTACTGCAGCCTTATTACATACCTGGGATATGAGTGTCCTGCACGGGGGGGGGGTACTGCAGCCTCATTACATACCTGGGATGTGAGTGTCCTGCACGGGGGGGGGGGTACTGCAGCCTTATTACATACCTGGGATGTGAGTGTCCTGCATGGGGGGGGGGGTACTGCAGCCTTATCACATACCTGGGATGTGAGTGTCCTGCACAGGGGAAGGGGGGGGTGGGGAGGATGTACTGCAGACTTATTACATACCTGGGATGTGAGTGTCCTGCACAGGGGAGGGGGGGGGGGGGTACTGCAGCCTTATTACGTACCTGGGATGTGAGTGTCCTGCACGGGGGGGGGGAAGGGGGGGTACTGCAGCCCTATTACATACCTGAGATGTGAGTGTCCTGCACGGGGGGGGGGGGGGGGGGGGGTACTGCAGCCTTATTACATACCTGGGATGTGAGTGTCCTGCACAGGGGAAGGGGGGGTGGGGAGGGGGTACTGCAGCCTTATTACATACCTGGGATGTGAGTGTCCTGCACGGGGGGGGGGAAGGGGGGGTACTGCAGCCCTATTACATACCTGAGATGTGAGTGTCCTGCACGGGGGGGGGGGGGGGGGTACTGCAGCCTTATTACATACCTGGGATGTGAGTGTCCTGCACAGGGGAAGGGGGGGTGGGGAGGGGGTACTGCAGCCTTATTACATACCTGGGATGTGAGTGTCCTGCACGGGGGGGGGGGGGGGGAAGGGGGGGTACCTTATTACATACCTGGGATGTGAGTGTCCTGCACGGGGGGGGGGGGGGGGGGGTACTGCAGTCTTATTACATACCTGGGATGTGAGTGTCCTGCACGGGGGGGGGGGGGGGGTACTGCAGCCTTATCACATACCTGGGATGTGAGTGTCCTGCACAGGGGAAGGGGGGTTGGGAGGATGTGCTGCAGCCTTATTACATACCTGGGATGCGAGTGTCCTGCACAGGGGATGGGGGGGTGGGGAGGGGGTACTGCAGCCTTATTACATACCTGGGATGTGAGTGTCCTGCACGGGGGGGGGTGGGGAGGGGGGGTACTGCAGCCTTATTACATACCTAGGATGTGAGTGTCCTGCACGGGGGGGGGGGGGGGGTACTGCAGCCTTATCACATACCTGGGATGTGAGTGTCCTGCACAGGGGAAGGGGGGGTGGGGAGGATGTACTGCAGCCTTATTACATACCTGGGATGTGAGTGTCCTGCACAGGGGAGGGGGGGGGGGGGGGGGGGGTACTGCAGTCTTATTACATACCTGGGACGAGAGTGTCCTGCACGGGGGGGGGTACTGCAGCCTTATTACATACCTGGGATGTGAGTGTCCTGCACGGGGGGGGGGGGGTACTGCAGCCTTATTACATACCTGGGATGTGAGTGTCCTGCACGGGGGGGGGGGGGGGGGGGGGGTACTGCAGCCTTATTACATACCTGGGATGTGAGTGTCCTGCATGGGGGGGGGTACTGCAGCCTTATCACATACCTGGGATGTGAGTGTCCTGCACAGGGGAAGGGGGGGTGGGGAGGGGGTACTGCAGCCTTATTACATACCTGGGATGTGAGTGTCCTGCACGGGGGGGGGAAGGGGGGGTACTGCAGCCTTATTACATACCTGGGATATGAGTGTCCTGCACGGGGGGGGGGGGGGGGGGTACTGCAGCCTCATTACATACCTGGGATGTGAGTGTCCTGCACGGGGGGGGGAAGGGGGGGTACTGCAGCCTTATTACATACCTGGGATATGAGTGTCCTGCACGGGGGGGGGGGGGGGGGGTACTGCAGCCTTAATACATACCTGGGATGTGAGTGTCCTGCACGGGGGGGGTGGGGGGGGGTACTGCAGTCTTATTACATACCTGGGATGTGAGCGTCCTGCACGGGGGGGGGGGGGGGTACTGCAGTCCTATTACATACCTGGGATATGAGTGTCCTGCATGCGGGGGTACTGCAGCCTTATTACATACCTGGGATGTGAGCGTCCTGCACGGGGGGGGAGGGGGGGGGTACTGCAGTCTTATTACATACCTGGGATGTGAGCGTCCTGCACGGGGGGGGAGGGGGGGGGGGTACTGCAGCCTTATTACATACCTGGGATATGAGTGTCCTGCATGGGGGGGGGTACTGCAGCCTATTACATACCTGGGATGTGAGCGTCCTGCACGGGGGGGGAGGGGGGGTACTGCAGTCTTATTACATACCTGGGATGTGAGCGTCCTGCACGGGGGGGGGGGGGGGGGTTCTGCAGTCTTGTTACATACCTGGGATATGAGTGTCCTGCACGGGGGGGAGGGGGGGTACTGCAGCCTTATTACATACCTGGGATGTGAGCGTCCTGCACAGGGAAGGGGGGTGGGGAGGGGGTACTGCAGTCTTATTACATACCTGGGATGTGAGCGTCCTGCACAGGGGAAGGGGGGTGGGGAGGGGGTACTGCAGCCTTATTACATACCTGGGATGTGAGCGTCCTGCACAGGGGAAGGGGGGTTGGGGAGGGGGGTACTGCAGCCTTATTACATACCTGGGATGTGAGCGTCCTGCACAGGGGAAGGGGGGTGGGGAGGGGGTACTGCAGCCTTATTACATACCTGGGATGTGAGCGTCCTGCACAGGGGAAGGGGGGTGGGGAGGGGGTACTGCAGCCTTATTACATACCTGGGATATGAGTGTCCTGCATGGGGGGGTACTGCAGCCTTATTACATACCTGGGATGTGAGCGTCCTGCACGGGGGGGGAGGGGGGGTACTGCAGTCTTATTACATACCTGGGATGTGAGCGTCCTGCACGGGGGGGGGGGGGGGGTTCTGCAGTCTTATTACATACCTGGGATATGAGTGTCCTGCACGGGGGGGAGGGGGGGTACTGCAGCCGCCTTATTACATACCTGGGATGTGAGCGTCCTGCACGGGGGGGGAGGGGGGGTACTGCAGTCTTATTACATACCTGGGATGTGAGCGTCCTGCACGGGGGGGGGGGGGGGTTCTGCAGTCTTACTACATACCTGGGATATGAGTGTCCTGCACGGGGGGGAGGGGGGGTACTGCAGCCTTATTACATACCTGGGATGTGAGCGTCCTGCACAGGGGAAGGGGGGTGGGGAGGGGGTACTGCAGCCTTATTACATACCTGGGACGAGAGTGTCCTGCACGGGGGGGGGGGGGGGTACTGCAGCCTTATTACATACCTGGGATGTGAGTGTCCTGCACGGGGGGGGGGGGTACTGCAGCCTTTTTACATACCTGGGATGTGAGTGTCCTGCACGGGGGGGGGGGGGGGGGTACTGCAGCCTTATTACATACCTGGGATGTGAGTGTCCTGCACGGGGGGGGGGGGGGGGGGGGGTACTGCAGCCTTATCACATACCTGGGATGTGAGTGTCCTGCACAGGGGAAGGGGGGGTGGGGAGGATGTACTACAGCCTTATTACATACCTGGGATGTGAGTGTCCTGCACAGGGGATGGGGGGGTGGGGGAGGGGGTACTGCAGCCTTATTACATACCTGGGATGTGAGTGTCCTGCACGGGGGGGGGGGGAAGGGGGGGTACTGCAGCCTTATTACATACCTAGGATGTGAGTGTCCTGCACGGGGGGGGGGGGGGGGGGGGGTACTGCAGCCTTATCACATACCTGGGATGTGAGTGTCCTGCACAGGGGAAGGGGGGGTGGGGAGGATGTACTGCAGCCTTATTACATATCTGGGATGTGAGTGTCCTGCACAGGGGAAGGGGGGGGGGGGGTACTGCAGTCTTATTACATACCTGGGACGAGAGTGTCCTGCACGGGGGGGGGGGGGGGGTACTGCAGCCTTATTACATACCTGGGATGTGAGTGTCCTGCACGGGGGGGGGGGGGGGGGGGTACTGCAGCCTTATTACATACCTGGGATGTGAGTGTCCTGCACGGGGGGGGGGGGTACTTCAGCCTTATTACATACCTGTGATGTAAGTGTCCTGCACGGGGGGGGGGGGAGGGGGGTACTGCAGCATTATCACATACCTGGGATGTGAGTGTCCTGCACAGGGGAAGGGGGGGTGGGGAGGATGTACTGCAGCCTTATTACATACCTGGATGTGAGTGTCCTGCACGGGGGGTGGGGAGGGGGTACTGCAGCCTTATTACATACCTGGGATGTGAGTGTCCTGCACGGGGGGGGGGGGGGAGGGAAGGGGGGGTACTGCAGCCTTATTACATACCTGGGATGTGAGTGTCCTGCACGGGGGAGGGGGGGGGGGGTACTGCAGCCTTATTACATACCTGGGATGTGAGTGTCCTGCACAGGGGAGGGGGGGGGGGGGGTACTGCAGCCTTATTACATACCTGGGATGTGAGTGTCCTGCACGGGGGGGGGGGGGGGGGAAGGGGGGGTACTGCAGCCTTATTACATACCTGAGATGTGAGTGTCCTGCACGGGGGGGGGGGGGGGGGGGGTACTGCAGCCTTATTACATACCTGGGATGTGAGTGTCCTGCACAGGGGAAGGGGGGGTGGGGAGGGGGTACTGCAGCCTTATTACATACCTGGGATGTGAGTGTCCCTGCACGGGGGGGGGAAGGGGGGGTACTGCAGCCTTATTACATACCTGGGATATGAGTGTCCTGCACGGGGGGGGGGGGGGGGTACTGCAGCCTTAATACATACCTGGGATGTGAGTGTCCTGCACGGGGGGGTGGGGGGGGTACTGCAGTCTTATTACATACCTGGGATGTGAGCGTCCTGCACGGGGGGGGGGGGGGGTACTGCAGTCCTATTACATACCTGGGATATGAGTGTCCTGCATGCGGGGGTACTGCAGCCTTAATACATACCTGGGATGTGAGTGTCCTGCACGGGGGGGGTGGGGGGGGTACTGCAGTCTTATTACATACCTGGGATGTGTGCGTCCTGCACGGGGGGGGGGGGGGGGGGGGGTACTGCAGTCTTATTACATACCTGGGATGTGAGCGTCCTGCACGGGGGGGGGGGGGGGGGGGGGGTTCTGCAGTCTTATTACATACCTGGGATATGAGTGTCCTGCACGGGGGGGGAGGGGGGGTACTGCAGCCTTATTACATACCTGGGATGTGAGCGTCCTGCACAGGGGAAGGGGGGGGGAGGGGGTACTGCAGTCTTATTACATACCTGGGACGAGAGTGTCCTGCACGGGGGGGGGGGGGGGTACTGCAGCCTTATTACATACCTGGGATGTGAGTGTCCTGCACGGGGGGGGGGGGGGGTGTACTGCAGCCTTATTACATACCTGGGATGTGAGTGTCCTGCACAGGGGAAGGGGGGGTGGGGAGGGGGTACTGCAGCCTTATTACATACCTGGGATGTGAGTGTCCTGCACGGGGGCGGGGGGGGGGGGGGTACTGCAGCCTTATTACATACCTGGAATGTGAGTGTCCTGCACGGGGGAGGGGGGAGGGGGTACTGCAGCCTTATTACATACCTGGGATGTGAGTGTCCTGCACGGGGGGAAGGGGGAGGGGGTACTGCAGCCTTATTACATACCTGGGATGTGAGTGTCCTGCACAGGGAAGAGGGGGGAATGCAGCCTTATTACATACCTGTGATGTGAGTGTCCTGCACAGGGAAGAGGGGGGAATGCAGCCTTATTACATACCTGGGATGTGAGTGTCCTGCACAGGGAAGAGGGGGGAATGCAGCCTTAGTACATACCTGGGATGTGAGTGTCCTGCACAGTGAAGAGGGGGGGAATGCAGCCTTATTACATACCTGGGATGTGAGTGTCCTGCACAGGGAAGAGGGGGGGAATGCAGCCTTAGTACATACCTGGGATGTGAGTGACGGCGGAGGCGGCTCTGCAGCAGAACGCTGAGATGTAATGCAGGGCGTCTAGCCTGGAAAATCTCTTCCTCTCACCAGCTTTGATGTTCC
>NC_086453.1:2919808-2975186 GCF_028390025.1 Pseudophryne corroboree
GGGTTAGATAAATTCCTATTGGATAAGGATATCCAGGGGTATGGTGCATAGTCATGCATTATAGTTACTATAAATAGGGATAAAATGCAATGGCTGACAGCAGCATCAGTCAGAAATTTTAGTCAAATCATCATGCATAGGAGACCACAAATAGGTTGAACTCGATGGACAATTGTCTTTTTTCAACCTCAGATACTATGTTACTATGTTACTATGTTACTATGGCAAAAAGCTGGGGGGAGGGGGGAAGGGGGGAGTCTGCCAGTAACTGAAGGTGTCACTATCTCAGGCCGCATGATGGATGGGTGGATGATGGATGGATGATGGATTGGTGGATGGATTATGGGTGGATGATGGATGGATGATGGGTGGATGATGGATGGATGAGTGGGTGATGGAATGATGGGTGGATGATGGATGGGTGTATGATGGATGGGTGGGTGTATGATGGATGGGTGGGTGATGGGTGTATGATGGATGGATGATGAATTGGTGGATAATGGATTAGTGGATGATGGATGGATGGATGGATGAATTATGGGTGGATGATGGATGGATTATGGGTGGATGATGGATGTATGAGTGGGTGATGGAATGATGGGTGGATGATGGAAGGATGGGTGGGTGATGGATGGGTGTATGATGGATTGGTGGATGGATGTATGATGGATGGGTGGGTGATGGATGGATGTATGATGGGTGTATGATGGATGGGTGGGTGATGGGTGGATAATGGATGGGTGGGTGATGGATGTATGAGTGGGTGATGGAATGATGGGTGGGTGATGGATGGGTGGGTGTATGATGATGGGTGGGTGATGGGTGTATGATGGATGGATGATGAATTGGTGGATAATGGATTAGTGGATGATGGATGGATGGATGAATTATGGGTGGATGATGGATGGATTATGGGTGGATGATGGATGTATGAGTGGGTGATGGAATGATGGGTGGATGATGGAAGGATGGGTGGGTGATGGATGGGTGTATGATGGATTGGTGGATGGATGTATGATGGATGGGTGGGTGATGGATGGATGTATGATGGGTGTTATGATGGATGGGTGGGTGATGGGTGGATAATGGATGGGTGGGTGATGGATGTATGAGTGGGTGATGGAATGATGGGTGGGTGATGGATGGGTGGGTGTATGATGGATGGGTGGGTGATGGGTGTATGATGGATGGATGATGAATTGGTGGATAATGGATTAGTGGTGATGGATGGATGGATGATGAATTATGGGTGGATGATGGATGGATTATGGGTGGATGATGGATGTATGAGTGGGTGATGGAATGATGGGTGGATGATGGAAGGATGGGTGGGTGATGGATGGGTGTATGATGGATTGGTGGATGGATGTATGTATGATGGATGGGTGTATGATGGATTGGTGGATGGATGTATGATGGATGGGTGGGTGATGGATGGATGTATGATGGGTGTATGATGGATGGGTGGGTGATGGGTGGATGATGGGTGGGTGATGGATGTATGAGTGGGTGATGGAATGATGGGTGGGTGATGGATGGGTGGGTGTATGATGGATGGGTGGGTGATGGGTGTATGATGGATGGATGATGAATTGGTGGATAATGGATTAGTGGATGATGGATGGATGGATTATGGGTGGATGATGGATGTATGAGTGGGTGATGGAATGATGGGTGGATGATGGAAGGATGGGTGGGTGATGGATGGGTGTATGATGGATTGGTGGATGGATGTTTGATGGATGGGTGGGTGATGGATGGATGTATGATGGGTGTATGATGGATGGGTGGGTGATGGGTGGATATGGATGGGTGGGTGATGGATGTATGAGTGGGTGATGGAATGATGGGTGGGTGATGGATGGGTGTATGATGGATTGGTGGATGGATGTATGGTGGATGATGGGTGATGGGTGGGGTGATGGATGGGTGTATGATGGATGGGTGATGGATATATGATGGATGGGTGGGTGATGGGTGTATGATGGGTGGGTGATGGATGGATGGATTTGGTGTAATGTCCTCTCGGGGAACATGTTGCCTGAAGGCGTCGGCAGCCAGATCTCTGCACATTGTGACTAAATATAGAATCCCCGGGATTGGAACAGCGCATTTATCCATTTATAATGGTAGAATATATAATATCACTGAATGACTTCCCAGCAGGTGATCAGATGGAGCAGTTGAGTTTTATCTGCCCTCCGTGTCCTGTGGTCCCAAGCGGATCAGCTGCCCCCTTTAGATTGTAAGCTCTTGTGACTGGCTCCTATGCTTTGGGTTTGTCACACGTTCCCTTGCATTGTACGTGGTGAATATGAGGAGTAATAGCAATGTGTCCCCTGAGGTTATGGCAGGCAGAGTACCCTGTATGGGAAGAGCTGGTTATACGGTAACGGTGCCGCTGTCTGGCACAATGTGTCCCCTGAGGTTATGGCAGGCAGAGTACCCTGTATGGGAGGAGCCGGTTATACGGTAACGGTGCCGCTGTCTGGCACAATGTGTCCCCTGAGGTTATGGCAGGCAGAATACCCTGTATGGGAAGAGCCAGTTATACGGTAACAGTGCCGCTGTCTGGCACAATGTGTCCCCTGAGGTTATGGCAGGCAGAGTACCCTGTATGGGAGGAGCCGGTTATACGGTAACGGTGCCGCTGTCTGGCACAATGTGTCCCCTGAGGTTATGGCAGGCAGAGTACCCTGTATGGGAGGAGCCGGTTATACGGTAACGGTGCCGCTGTCTGGCACAATGTGTCCCCTGAGGTTATGGCAGGCAGAGTACCCTGTATGGGAGGAGCCGGTTATACGGTAACGGTGCCGCTGTCTGGCACAATGTGTCCCCTGAGGTTATGGCAGGCAGAGTACCCTGTATGGGAGGAGCCGGTTATACGGTAACGGTGCCGCTGTCTGGCACAATGTGTCCCCTGAGGTTATGGCAGGCAGAGTACCCTGTATGGGAGGAGCCGGTTATACGGTAACGGTGACGCTGTCTGGCACAATGTGTCCCCTGAGGTTATGGCAGGCAGAGTACCCTGTATGGGAGGAGTCGGTTATACGGTAACGGTGACGCTGTCTGGCACAATGTGTCCCCTGAGGTTATGGCAGGCAGAGTACCCTGTATGGGAAGAGCCGGTTATACGGTAACTGTGCCGCTGTCTGGCACAATGTGTCCCCTGAGGTTATGGCAGGCAGAGTACCCTGTATGGGAAGAGCCGGTTATACGGTAACGGTGACGCTGTCTGGCACAATGTGTCCCCTGAGGTTATGGCAGGCAGAGTACCCTGTATGGGAGGAGCCGGTTATACGGTAACGGTGCCGCTGTCTGGCACAATGTGTCCCCTGAGGTTATGGCAGGCAGAGTACCCTGTATGGGAGGAGCCGGTTATACGGTAGTCGCTGTCTGGCACAATGTGTCCCCTGAGGTTATGGCAGGCAGAGTACACTGTATGGGAGGAGCCGGTTATACGGTAACGGTGCCGCTGTCTGGCACAATGTGTCCCCTGAGGTTATGGCAGGCAGAGTACACTGTATGGGAGGAGCCGGTTATACGGTAACAGTGCCGCTGTCTGGCACAATGTGTCCCCTGAGGTTATGGCAGGCAGAGTACCCTGTATGGGAGGAGCCTGTTATACGGTAACGGTGCCGCTGTCTGGCACAATGTGTCCCCTGAGGTTATGGCAGGCAGAGTACCCTGTATGGGAAGAGCCGGTTATACGGTAACTGTGCCGCTGTCTGGCACAATGTGTCCCCTGAGGTTATGGCAGGCAGAGTACCCTGTATGGGAAGAGCCGGTTATACGGTAACGGTGACGCTGTCTGGCACAATGTGTCCCCTGAGGTTATGGCAGGCAGAGTACCCTGTATGGGAGGAGCCGGTTATACGGTAACGGTGCCGCTGTCTGGCACAATGTGTCCCCTGAGGTTATGGCAGGCAGAGTACCCTGTATGGGAGGAGCCGGTTATACGGTAGTCGCTGTCTGGCACAATGTGTCCCCTGAGGTTATGGCAGGCAGAGTACACTGTATGGGAGGAGCCGGTTATACGGTAACGGTGCCGCTGTCTGGCACAATGTGTCCCCTGAGGTTATGGCAGGCAGAGTACACTGTATGGGAGGAGCCGGTTATACGGTAACAGTGCCGCTGTCTGGCACAATGTGTCCCCTGAGGTTATGGCAGGCAGAGTACCCTGTATGGGAGGAGCCGGTTATACGGTAACAGTGCCGCTGTCTGGCACAATGTGTCCCCTGAGGTTATGGCAGGCAGAGTACCCTGTATGGGAGGAGCCTGTTATACGGTAATGGTGCCGCTGTCTGGCACAATGTGTCCCCTGAGGTTATGGCAGGCAGAATACCCTGTATGGGAGGAGCCGGTTATACGGTAACGGTGACGCTGTCTGGCACAATGTGTCCCCTGAGGTTATGGCAGGCAGAGTACCCTGTATGGGAGGAGCCTGTTATACGGTAACGGTGCCGCTGTCTGGCACAATGTGTCCCCTGAGGTTATGGCAGGCAGAGTACCCTGTATGGGAGGAGCCGGTTATACGGTAACGGAGCAGCTGTCTGGCACAATGTGTCCCCTGAGGTTATGGCAGGCAGAGTACACTGTATGGGAGGAGCCGGTTATACGGTAACGGTGCCGCTGTCTGGCACAATGTGTCCCCTGACGTTATGGCAGGCAGAGTACCCTGTATGGGAAGAGCCGGTTATACGGTAACGGTGCCGCTGTCTGGCACAATGTGTCCCCTGAGGTTATGGCAGGCAGAGTACCCTGTATGGGAGGAGCCTGTTATACGGTAACGGTGCCGCTGTCTGGCACAATGTGTCCCCTGAGGTTATGGCAGGCAGAGTACCCTGTATGGGAAGAGCCGGTTATACGGTAACTGTGCCGCTGTCTGGCACAATGTGTCCCCTGAGGTTATGGCAGGCAGAGTACCCTGTATGGGAGGAGCCGGTTATACGGTAACGGAGCAGCTGTCTGGCACAATGTGTCCCCTGAGGTTATGGCAGGCAGAGTACACTGTATGGGAGGAGCCGGTTATACGGTAACGGTGCCGCTGTCTGGCACAATGTGTCCCCTGAGGTTATGGCAGGCAGAGTACCTTGTATGGGAGGAGCCTGTTATACGGTAACGGTGCCGCTGTCTGGCACAATGTGTCCCCTGAGGTTATGGCAGGCAGAGTACCCTGTATGGGAGGAGCCGGTTATACGGTAACGGTGCCGCTGTCTGGCACAATGTGTCCCCTGAGGTTATGGCAGGCAGAGTACCCTGTATGGGAAGAGCCGGTTATACGGTAACGGTGCCGCTGTCTGGCACAATGTGTCCCCTGAGGTTATGGCAGGCAGAGTACCCTGTATGGGAGGAGCCGGTTATACGGTAGTCGCTGTCTGGCACAATGTGTCCCCTGAGGTTATGGCAGGCAGAGTACCCTGTATGGGAGGAGCCGGTTATACGGTAACGGTGCCGCTGTCTGGCACAATGTGTCCCCTGAGGTTATGGCAGGCAGAGTACCCTGTATGGGAGGAGCCTGTTATACGGTAACGGTGCCGCTGTCTGGCACAATGTGTCTCCTGAGGTTATGGCAGGCAGAATACCCTGTATGGGAGGAGCCGGTTATACGGTAACGGTGACGCTGTCTGGCACAATGTGTCCCCTGAGGTTATGGCAGGCAGAATACCCTGTATGGGAGGAGCCGGTTATACGGTAACGGTGCCGCTGTCTGGCACAATGTGTCCCCTGAGGTTATGGCAGGCAGAGTACCCTGTATGGGAGGAGCCGGTTATACGGTAACGGTGACGCTGTCTGGCACAATGTGTCCCCTGAGGTTATGGCAGGCAGAGTACCCTGTATGGGAGGAGCCGGTTATACGGTAACGGTGACGCTGTCTGGCACAATGTGTCCCCTGAGGTTATGGCAGGCAGAGTACCCTGTATGGGAGGAGCCGGTTATACGGTAACGGTGACGCTGTCTGGCACAATGTGTCCCCTGAGGTTATGGCAGGCAGAGTACCCTGTATGGGAGGAGCCGGTTATACGGTAACGGTGCCGCTGTCTGGCACAATGTGTCCCCTGAGGTTATGGCAGGCAGAATACCCTGTTTGGGAGGAGCCGGTTATACGGTAACTGTGCCGCTGTCTGGCACAATGTGTCCCCTGAGGTTATGGCAGGCAGAGTACCCTGTTTGGGAGGAGCCGGTTATACGGTAACGGTGCCGCTGTCTGGCACAATGTGTCCCCTGAGGTTATGGCAGGCAGAGTACCCTGTATGGGAGGAGCCGGTTATACGGTAACGGTGCCGCTGTCTGGCACAATGTGTCCCCTGAGGTTATGGCAGGCAGAGTACCCTGTATGGGAGGAGCCGGTTATACGGTAGTCGCTATCTGGCCGGAGATATAACCATTATCCATCAGACATGATCGCCGGGGCGAGGGATGGGTCGGTGCGTACAGGCCGCAGGGCGAGGACCAGCTCTCTATGTCACGGCTTCAGGTATAATTGGAATTAATCCTTCTTCCCCAGATAGTAATTATGGCAGCGGAAATTGCCGCTGTCTGCACGTGGAGAATTCTCCGGCTTCCCTCTCTCCCGTCGGCTGTCGGCCTCCGGGATCAGGAGTGTTTGGAAAAGCAGAACGCCAACAGAAACGTTGCAGGCCTTAGTGGGATTATAAAGTAATTGTCCCTAAATATTCCTCTCCACTTAATGAGCTGGAATTAGGAGGGTATAAGGGTCCACTTCCTATCCGGTCTCCTGCGCGCCAACGCGTGATCCCGGCCAGTTACACCGACATGCAAAGGGTTAACAAGCACGCTCCGCACTTTTTGGGATTTTGGAATGTTCTTGAAACCCAACACCTTCTGGCGCCCCCCTCCCATCATTTCTACAAATCTCTTCCATACTCTCCGGAAAACACTGCCATGTAGGGAGGAATCCTTCTGGTAGACGCACCGGAGACGGTCGCAGGTATGCGGAGAGCGGCCATTGTACCCATGCAGTGTACCCCATGCTGATCACTGCCAGAGTGGCCGTATCCAGCACATATTGCTACACGCTACACATATGATATAAGCCAATGGAGGCTGTCCTCACCCATCTATCTGCTACACATATGATATAAGCCAATGGAGGCTGTCCTCACCCATCTATCTGCTACACGTATGATATAAGCCAATGGAGGCTGTCCTCACCCATCTACTACACGCTACATGTATGATATAAGTCCAGGGAGGCTGTCCTCACCCATCTATCTACTACACGCTACATGTATGATATAAGTCCACGGAGGCTGTCCTCACCCATATATCTGCTACACGCTACATGTATGATATAAGTCCACGGAGGCTATCCTCATGCCATCTATCTACTACACGCTACATGTATGATATAAGCCCACGGAGGCTGTCCTCACCCATCTATCTGCTACACGCTACATGTATGATATAAGCCTGCGCTGGCTATCCTCACCCCATCTATCTACTACACGCTACATGTATGATATAAGTCCAGGGAGGCTGTCCTCACCCATCTATCTACTACATGTTACATGTATGATATAAGTCCAGGGAGGATGTCCTTACCCATCTATCTACTACACGCTACATGTATGATATAAGTCAACAGAGGCTGTCCTCACCCATCTATCTACTACACACTACATGTATGATATAAGCCTGCGCAGGCTATCCTCACCCCATCTATCTACTACACGCTACATGTATGATATAAGCCTGCGCTGGCTATCCTCACCCCATCTATCTACTACACGCTACATGCATGATATAAGCATGCACAGGCTATCCTCACCCCATCTACTACACGCTACATGTATGATATAAGCATGCACAGGCTGTCCTCACCCATCTATCTACTACATGCTACACGTATGATATAAGTCCAGGGAGGCTGTCATCACGCATCTATCTGCTACACGTATGATATAAGCCAATGGTGGCTGTCCTCACCCATCTATCTACTACACGCTACATGTATGATATAAGTCCACGGAGCCTGTCCTCACCCATCTATCTGCTACACGCTACTTGTATGATCTAAGCCCACGGAGGCTGTCCTCATGCCATCTATCTACTACATGCTACATGTATGATATAAGCCCACGGAGGCTGTCCTCACCCCATCTACTCGCTACATGTATGATATAAGCATACGCAGGCTATCCTCACCCATCTATCTATTACACGCTACATGTATGATATAAGCCCACGGAGGCTGTCGTCACCCATCTATCTACTTCACGCTACATGTATGATATAAGCATGCGCAGGCTATCCTCACCCCATCTACTACACGCTACATGTATGATATAAGTATGCACAGGCTGTCCTCACCGTATCTATCTACAACGCACACAGGTCGGACTGCGGGAATTGCATTATACTTGCACCGTCCGCTGAGGGGCTTCTGCCATACAGGTGTCCATTAGCAGTCCCGATGACGGGCGATGCATACATGTAGTGGGTGGGTGGGTTGGTAGGAATAGATGGGTACAGCGGGTAGATACAGGCCCCTCCTCCTGCCCTGACTGTATGATGTGATAATCACCGGATGTTCAGCCTGTCTGGGCTGCAGGTGAGACGTTGTGCAATACTAACAATGAGCGATTGTTACATGTTACACGTGTGGAAGCGAATGCGTTTCCTGTACCGGTAATTACTGATCACACAAATACAATTCACAAGCAATTAGCACGGCCACGGAAATATACTCGCTGAGCGTGGCCACGTAACCGCTGTAATAACTGATAATACCTTTATTCCAAGATTGTATCCTTCCCTAAGATGACAAATCTTCACATTCCTCTTTGGGCATCATGCATATGGGGGAGATGTACTAAGCCCTGGAGAGAGATAAAGTATCAGCCAATCAGCTCCTGCCATGTTACAGGCTGTGAGGTCTATGTACTAAGCCCTGGAGAGAGATAAAGTATCAGCCATTCCGCTCCTGCCATGTTACAGGCTGTGGGGTCTATGTACTAAGCCCTGAAGAGAGATAAAGTATCAGCCAATCAGCTCCTGCCATGTTACAGGCTGTGGGGTCTATGTACTAAGCCCTGGAGAGAGAGAAAGTATCAGCCAATCAGCTCCTATCTGCCATGTTACAGGCTGTGGG
This sequence comes from Pseudophryne corroboree, assembly GCF_028390025.1. Taxonomy (NCBI): domain Eukaryota; kingdom Metazoa; phylum Chordata; class Amphibia; order Anura; family Myobatrachidae; genus Pseudophryne; species Pseudophryne corroboree. The sequence continues at coordinate 2,928,924 of NC_086453.1, forward strand.
GTCTATGTACTAAGCCCTGGAGAGAGATAAAGTATCAGCCAATCAGCTCCTGCCATGTTACAGGCTATGGGGTCTATGTACTAAGCCCCGGAGAGAGATAAAGTATCAGCCAATCAGCTCCTATCTGCCATGTTACAGGCTGTGGGGTCTATGTACTAAGCCCTGGAGAGAGATAAAGTATCATCCAATCAGCTCCTGCCATGTTACAGGCTGTGAGGTCTATGTACTAAGCCCTGGAGAGAGATAAAGTATCAGCCAATCAGCTCCTGCCATGTTACAGGCTGTGGGGTCTATGTACTAAGCCCTGGAGAGAGATAAAGTATCAGCCAATCAGCTCCTGCCATGTTACAGGCTGTGGGGTCTATGTACTACGCCCTGGAGAGAGATAAAGTATCAGCCAATCAGCTCCTGCCATGTTACAGGCTGTGAGGTCTATGTACTAAGCCCTAGAGAGAGATAAAGTATCAGCCATTCCGCTCCTGCCATGTTACAGGCTGTGGGGTCTATGTACTAAGCCCTGGAGAGAGATAAAGTATCAGCCAATCAGCTCCTGCCATGTTACAGGCTGTGGGGTCTATGTACTACGCCCTGGAGAGAGATAAAGTATCAGCCAATCAGCTCCTGCCATGTTACAGGCTGTGGGGTCTATGTACTAAGCCCTGGAGAGAGATAAAGTATCAGCCATTCCGCTCCTGCCATGTTACAGGCTGTGGGGTCTATGTACTAAGCCCTGGAGAGAGATAAAGTATCAGCCAATCAGCTCCTGCCATGTTACAGGCTGTGAGGTCTATGTACTAAGCCCCGGAGAGAGATAAAGTATCAGCCATTCCGCTCCTGCCATGTTACAGGCTGTGAGGTCTATGTACTAAGCCCTGGAGAGAGATAAAGTATCAGCCAATCAGCTCCTGCCATGTTACAGGCTGTGGGGTCTATGTACTATGCCCTGGAGAGAGATAAAGTATCAGCCAATCAGCTCCTGCCATGTTACAGGCTGTGGGGTCTATGTACTAAGCCCTGGAGAGAGATAAAGTATCAGCCAATCAGCTCCTGCCATGTTACAGGCTGTGGGGTCTATGTACTAAGCCCTGGAGAGAGATAAAGTATCAGCCATTCCGCTCCTGCCATGTTACAGGCTGTGGGGTCTATGTACTAAGCCCTGGAGAGAGATAAAGTATCAGCCATTCCGCTCCTGCCATGTTACAGGCTGTGGGGTCTATGTACTAAGCCCCGGAGAGAGATAAAGTATCCGCTAACCAGCTCCTATCTGCCATGTTACAGGTAAAGTGACAGGATCTGGTTGGTTGGTAGTTTATCTCTCTCCAGGGCTTAGTACATAGACCCCACAGCCTGTAACATGTCAGGAGCTGATTGGCTGATACTTTATCTCTCTCCAGGGCGTAGTACATAGACCCCACAGCCTGTAACATGGCAGGAGCTGATTGGCTGATACTTTATCTCTCTCCAGGGCTTAGTACATGTGTGTGATTTGCTAGCATTAGAGGGCAGTGGCGATCACGCTTCGCTGTAAGTACGGATCTGAGTGACGCAGTAATACGCTGGGCGTCAGGCGGGCGAGGTAACTATGGCTGCTGGGAAGGAGAGAGGGGTCACTGTACTGTTGCCATGGTAACCATGCCAGAGCCAGCTCGTATCTCCAGCGTTGACCAGTCTCCTCACCGCGGCAGACGGAATGCCTTCATTAGCAGACAGGTTACTGTAACAGGGAGGCCATTACTGACTGCGCTGCATGTGCGGGAGCTGCCTGTCTGCGCTGTGCACGGTGAGGCGAGGGGTCTGATCTGCCGGTGGTGACCCCGAGCAGGGGCAAGTGCTTCATGCCCATCAATATATGTATAATCACTCACATTGTGACATCAGTATTCCAGAGTACCTCCATATACCGCAGGTAATAACGCCGGGACACCTATATACCGCAGGTAATAACTTCAGGACACCTGTATACCGCAGGTAATAACCCCAGACACACCTATATACCACAGGTAATAACCCCAGACACACCTATATACCGCAGGTAATAACCCCAGACACACCTATATACCACAGGTAATAACCCCAGACACACCTATATACCGCAGGTAATAACCCCAGACACACCTATATACCGCAGGTAATAACCCCAGACACACCTATATACCACAGGTAATAACCCCAGACACACCTATATACCGCAGGTAATAACCCCATACACACCTATATACCGCAGGTAATAACCCCAGACACACCTATATACCGCAGGTAATAACCCCAGACACACCTATATACCACAGGTAATAACCCCAGACACACCTATATACCGCAGGTAATAACCCCAGACACACCTATATACCGCAGGTAATAACCCCAGACACACCTATATACCACAGGTAATAACCCCAGACACACCTATATACCGCAGGTAATAACCCCAGACACACCTATATACCACAGGTAATAACCCCAGACACACCTATATACCACAGGTAATAACCCCAGACACACCTATATACCACAGGTAATAACCCCAGACACACCTATATACCACAGGTAATAACCCCAGACACACCTATATACCACAGGTAATAACCCCAGACACACCTATATACCGCAGGTAATAACCCCAGACACACCTATATACCGCAGGTAATAACCCCAGACACACCTATATACCACAGGTAATAACCCCAGACACACCTATATACCGCAGGTAATAACCCCAGACACCTATATACCGCAGATAATAACCCCAGACACACCTATATACCGCAGGTAATAACCCCAGACACACCTATATACCGCAGGTAATAACCCCAGACACACCTATATACCGCAGGTAATAACCCCAGACACACCTATATACCACAGGTAATAACCCCAGACACACCTATATACCACAGGTGGTAACCCCAGACACACCTATATACCACAGGTAATAACCCCAGACACACCTATATACCACAGGTAATAACCCCAGACACACCTATATACCACAGGTAATAACCCCAGACACACCTATATACCGCAGGTAATAACCCCAGACACACCTATATACCGCAGGTAATAACCCCAGACACACCTATATACCACAGGTAATAACCCCAGACACACCTATATACCGCAGGTAATAACCCCAGACACCTATATACCGCAGATAATAACCCCAGACACACCTATATACCACAGGTAATAACCCCAGACACACCTATATACCACAGGTAATAACCCCAGACACACCTATATACCACAGGTAATAACCCCAGACACACCTATATACCGCAGGTAATAACCCCAGACACACCTATATACCGCAGGTAATAACCCCAGACACACCTATATACCGCAGGTAATAACCCCAGACACACCTATATACCGCAGGTAATAACCCCAGACACACCTATATACCACAGGTAATAACCCCAGACACACCTATATACCACAGGTAATAACCCCAGACACCTATATACCGCAGATAATAACCCCAGACACACCTATATACCGCAGGTAATAACCCCAGACACACCTATATACCGCAGGTAATAACCCCAGACACACCTATATATACCGCAGGTAATAACCCCGGGACACCTATATACCGCAGGTAATAACCCCAGACACACCTATATACCGCAGGTAATAACCCCGGGACACCTATATACCGCAGGTAATAACCCCAGACACACATATATACCACAGGTAATAACCCCAGACACCTATATACCGCAGGTAATAACGCCAGACACACCTATATACCGCAGGTAATAACCCCAGACACACCTATATACCGCAGGTAATAACCCCAGACACCTATATACCGCAGGTAATAACCCCAGACACCTATATACCGCAGGTAATAACCCCAGACACACCTATATACCGCAGGTAATAACCCCAGACACACCTATATACCGCAGGTAATAACCCCAGACACACCTATATACCACAGGTAATAACCCCAGACACCTATATACCGCAGGTAGTAACCCCAGACACACCTATATACCGCAGGTAATAACCCCAGACACACCTATATACCGCAGGTAATAACCCCAGACACACCTATATACCGCAGGTAATAACCCCAGACACACCTATATACCGCAGGTAATAACCCCAGACACACCTATATACCGCAGGTAATAACCCCAGACACACCTATATACCGCAGGTAATAACCCCAGACACACCTATATACCACAGGTAAAAACCCCAGACACACCTATATACCGCAGGTAATAACCCCAGGACACCTATATACCACAGGTAATAACCCCAGACACACCTATATACCGCAGGTAATAACCCCAGACACACCTATATACCGCAGGTAATAACCCCAGACACACCTATATACCGCAGGTAATAACCCCAGGACACCTATATACCGCAGGTAATAACCCCAGGACACCTATATACCACAGGTAATAACCCCAGACACACCTATATACCGCAGGTAATAACCCCAGACACACCTATATACCGCAGGTAATAACCCCAGACACACCTATATACCGCAGGTAATAACCCCAGACACACCTATATACCGCAGGTAATAACCCCAGACACACCTATATACCACAGGTAATAACCCCAGACACACCTATATACCGCAGGTAATAACCCCAGACACACCTATATACCGCAGGTAATAACCCCAGACACACCTATATACCGCAGGTAATAACCCCAGACACACCTATATTCTGCAGGTAATAACCCCAGACACACCTATATACCGCAGGTAATAACCCCAGACACACCTATATACCGCAGGTAATAACCCCAGACACACCTATATACCGCAGGTAATAACCCCAGACACACCTATATACCGCAGGTAATAACCCCAGACACACCTATATACAGCAGGTAATAACCCCAGACACCTATATACCGCAAGTAATAACCCCAGACACACCTATATACCGCAGGTAATAACCCCAGACACACCTATATACCACAGGTAATAACCCCAGACACACCAATATACCACAGGTAATAACCCCAGACACCTATATACCGCAGGTAATAACCCCAGACACACCTATATACCGCAGGTAATAACCCCGGGACACCTATATACCACAGGTAATAACCTCAGACACCTATATACCGCAGGTAATAACCCCAGACACACCTATATACCACAGGTAATAACCCCAGACACCTATATACCGCAGGTAATAACCCCAGACACACCTATATACCGCAGGTAATAACCCCGGGACACCTATATACCACAGGTAATAACCCCAGACACCTATATACCGCAGGTAATAACCCCAGACACACCTATATACCGCAGGTAATAACCCCGGGACACCTATATACCACAGGTAATAACCCCAGACACCTATATACCGCAGGTAATAACCCCAGACACACATATATACCGCAGGTAATAACCCCGGGACACCTATATACCACAGGTAATAACCCCAGCCACCTATATACTGCAGGTAATAACCCCAGACACACCTATATACCACAGGTAATAACCCCAGACACCTATATACCGCAGGTAATGACCCCAGGACACCTATATACCGCAGGTAATAACCCCGGGACACCTATATACCGCAGGTAGTAACCCCAGACACACCTATATACCGCAGTTAATAACCCCAGAGACACCTATATACCGCAGGTAATAACCCCAGACACACCTATATACCGCAGGTAATAACCCCAGACACACCTATATACCGCAGGTAATAACCCCAGACACACCTATATACCACAGGTAATAACCCCAGACACCTATATACCGCAGGTAGTAACCCCAGACACACCTATATACCGCAGGTAATAACCCCAGACACACCTATATACCACAGGTAATAACCCCAGACACACCTATATACCGCAGGTAATAACCCCAGACACACCTATATACCGCAGGTAATAACCCCAGACACACCTATATACCGCAGGTAATAACCCCAGACACACCTATATACCACAGGTAATAACCCCAGACACCTATATACCGCAGGTAGTAACCCCAGACACACCTATATACCGCAGGTAATAACCCCAGACACACCTATATACCGCAGGTAATAACCCCAGACACACCTATATACCGCAGGTAATAACCCCAGACACACCTATATACCGCAGGTAATAACCCCAGACACACCTATATACCGCAGGTAATAACCCCAGACACACCTATATACCACAGGTAAAAACCCCAGACACACCTATATACCGCAGGTAATAACCCCAGGACACCTATATACCACAGGTAATAACCCCAGACACACCTATATACCGCAGGTAATAACCCCAGACACACCTATATACCGCAGGTAATAACCCCAGACACACCTATATACCGCAGGTAATAACCCCAGGACACCTATATACCGCAGGTAATAACCCCAGGACACCTATATACCACAGGTAATAACCCCAGACACACCTATATACCGCAGGTAATAACCCCAGACACACCTATATACCGCAGGTAATAACCCCAGACACACCTATATACCGCAGGTAATAACCCCAGACACACCTATATACCGCAGGTAATAACCCCAGACACACCTATATACCACAGGTAATAACCCCAGACACACCTATATACCGCAGGTAATAACCCCAGACACACCTATATACCGCAGGTAATAACCCCAGACACACCTATATACCGCAGGTAATAACCCCAGACACACCTATATTCTGCAGGTAATAACCCCAGACACACCTATATACCGCAGGTAATAACCCCAGACACACCTATATACCGCAGGTAATAACCCCAGACACACCTATATACCGCAGGTAATAACCCCAGACACACCTATATACCGCAGGTAATAACCCCAGACACACCTATATACCGCAGGTAATAACCCCAGACACACCTACAGTGGGCAAAAAAGTATTTGGACAGCCACCGATTGTGCAAGTTGACCCACTTATAAAGATGAGAGAGGTCTGTAATGTCCATCATAGACTTCACCTGTGAGAGACAGAATCTGGAAATTACATTGTATGATTGTCACACTGTTTATTTGTTTATTCTTGTGGAAAATAAATATTTGGACAATCAGAAAGTTGAACTCGATACTTTGTAATATAACCTCGGTTGGTAATTACAGAGGTCAAACGTTTCTTGTAGTTCTTGACCAGGTTTGCACACACTGTAGCAGGTATTTTGGCCCACTCTTCCATGCAGATCTTCTCTAGATCTGTCATGTTTTGGGGCTGTCGTCGGGAAACACGGACTTTCAACTCCCTCCACAGATTTTCTATTGGGTTGAGGTCTGGAGACTGGCTAGGCCACTCCAGTACCTTGAAATGCTTCTTACGGAACCACTCCTTAGTTGCCCGGGCGGTGTGTTTGGGGTCATTGTCATACTGGAAGATCCAGCCACGTTCCATCTTCAATGCTCTTACTGAGGGAAGGAGGTTTTTGCCCCAAATCTCACGATACATGGCCCCATTCATCCTCTCCTTAATACGGATCAGTCGTCCTGTCCCCTTTGCAGAAAAGCAGCCCCAAAGCATGATGTTTCCACCCCCATGCTTCACAGTGGTATGGTGTTCTTGGGATGCCATTCATCATTCTTCTCCCTCAAACACGATGAGTGGAGTTTATACCAAAAAGTTTGATTTTGCTCTCATCTGACCACATTACATTCTCCCAATCCTCCTCTGGATCATCCAGATGGTCACTGGCAAACTTTAGACGGGCCTGGACATGTGCTGGCTTAAGCAGGGGGACCTTTCGGGCGCTGCAGGATTTCAATCCATGACGACGTAGTGTGTTACTAATGGTAACCTTTGTGACTGTGGTCCCAGCTCTCTTGAGGTCATTGACCAGGTTCCTCCGTGTAGTTCTGGGCTGATTCCTCGCCGTTCTCAAGATCATTGATACCCCACGAGGTGAGATCCTGCATGGAGCCCCAGGTCGAGGGAGATTGTCAGTGATCTTGTATTTCTTCCATTTTTTTATAATTGCACCAACAGTTGATCTCTTCTCACCAAGCTGCTTGCCTATTGTCGTCAGCTCATCCCAGCCTTGTGCAGCTCTACAATCTTGTCCCTGGTGTCCATAGACAGCGCTCTGGTCTTGGCCATGATCAGGGCTGCCATCAGAAATATTGGGGCCCGGGACTGACAAAATAGGCAGGGCCCCATGGGGGTGGAGTGGTGGATAATATGGGTGGAGCTACATCGACTTACAGTACAAGACAATGTAGGACAAGTGCATGGTATATAAACATTGCTGCGTCAGCGGACATAACACTGAAATAAGCATCAGAGTGGCTGAAACCGAGGGTTAGGTGCCGTTGTAAGGAGTATGGAGAAGGAGATAGTCTAAGTAAGAGAAGGAAAGCACAAGGGGAGAGGGCCCTGCTCGTGAGAGCTTACATTCTAAAGGGGAGGGGCAGACAGACAGGGGTGACACAGATGGGGTAGACAGAGAGCATGGAACAGAGGGTCAGGATGAGAGATGGCTGGGTTTGAGGTAGAAGTGGATCTTGAGAGAGTATATAAATATACTACATTGAAATAACTAGTCAAACCAGGCTTATGTGATAGGTTTCTGCGCCAAATCTCAGCAATTACAATACAGGAACCATCAGTTAGTTTTGCACACTCCTTAAATGTGCAAAGGTCATTGCTGAAACACGACACGTGACGCTCCCACCAGGATATCACGGCTAATTGAATCATACTTCTATAGTTACATGGGAGAGGATTGAGCAATGACTGCTACCATTTTGGTTTATCAATATATTGTACTTACAGCGCCGCACAGGTCGTACCCTGAAGACAAAAACAAAAAATATATGTTTTGACATCTTTAATTTATTTTACTAACAAATCCTGCCCAGTGCTGTCTCTGGACGGATTATGAATGGATATTTGGGAGTAATATTGTTAAATAACAAAACAAAAACAAAAAAAACATACAAAAAATAACTGTACTGTGGTAATACTGACTACTACACTGGGCACATGAAGAATATAATGGGGTCTTAGTGATCACTATTAATTAAAATATAATACACTATAGGAATAGTGACTACTACACTGGGCACATGAAGAATATAATGGGGTCTTAGTGATCACTATTAATTAAAATATAATACACTATAGGAATAGTGACTACTACACTGGGCACATGAAGAATATAATGGGGTCTTAGTGATCACTATTAATTAAAATATAATACACTATAGGAATAGTGACTACTACACTGGGCACATGAAGAATATAATGGGGTCTTAGTGATCACTATTAATTAAAATATAATACACTATAGGAATAGTGACTACTACACTGGGCACATGAAGAATATAATGGGGTCTTAGTGATCACTATTAATTAAAATATAATACACTATAGGAATAGTGACTACTACACTGGGCACATGAAGAATATAATGGGGTCTCAGTGATCACTATTAATTAAAATATAATACACTATAGGAATAGTGACTACTACACAGGGCACATGAAGAATATAATGGGGTCTTAGTGATCACTATTAATTAAAATATAATACACTATAGGAATAGTGACTACTACACTGGGCACATGAAGAATATAATGGGGTCTTAGTGATCACTATTAATTAAAATATAATACACTATAGGAATAGTGACTACTACACTGGGCACATGAAGAATATAATGGGGTCTTAGTGATCACTATTAATTAAAATATAATACACTATAGGAATAGTGACTACTACACTGGGCACATGAAGAATATAATGGGGTCTCAGTGATCACTATTAATTAAAATATAATACACTATAGGAATACTGACTACTACACTGGGCACATGAAGAATATAATGGGGTCTTAGTGATCACTATTAATTAAAATATAATACACTATAGGAATAGTGACTACTAGACTGGGCACATGAAGAATATAATGGGGTCTTAGTGATCACTATTAATTAAAATATAATACACTATAGGAATAGTGACTACTACACTGGGCACATGAAGAATATAATGGGGTCTCAGTGATCACTATTAATTAAAATATAATACACTATAGGAATAGTGACTACTACACAGGGCACATGAAGAATATAATGGGGTCTTAGTGATCACTATTAATTAAAATATAATACACTATAGGAATAGTGACTACTACACTGGGCACATGAAGAATATAATGGGGTCTTAGTGATCACTATTAATTAAAATATAATACACTATAGGAATAGTGACTACTACACTGGGCACATGAAGAATATAATGGGGTCTTAGTGATCACTATTAATTAAAATATAATACACTATAGGAATAGTGACTACTACACTGGGCACATGAAGAATATAATGGGGTCTTAGTGATCACTATTAATTAAAATATAATACACTATAGGAATAGTGACTACTACACTGGGCACATGAAGAATATAATGGGGTCTTAGTGATCACTATTAATTAAAATATAATACACTATAGGAATAGTGACTACTACACTGGGCACATGAAGAATATAATGGGGTCTTAGTGATCACTATTAATTAAAATATAATACACTATAGGAATAGTGACTACTACACTGGACACATGAAGAATATAATGGGGTCTTAGTGATCACTATTAATTAAAATATAATACACTATAGGAATAGTGACTACTACACTGGACACATGAAGAATATAATGGGGTCTCAGTGATCACTATTAATTAAAATATAATACACTATAGGAACAGTGCAAATAGGGTTTCAAGGATAAATCTCAGTGCGCATGTAATCAGCTGCTGGACACGTCCCTTTCTAAGAAGGTTCCCAATCCCTTCACCAACAAGTGCAAACAACAATAAAAATAAAGGGACTTATCCTGCGCTTCACAGATAATTCCACCAATTCCGGGAGTATGTACTCACATGGGTAACATGGAAAGAAGAAAAGTATATATAGTGCAATACAGTTTTTAATATACATAAACATTCAAATCATTCCATTTAAAATACAATTCGGTTGTAAAATGCAAGTAAGCAACATGCATCATTAAAAGAAAACTGAATCCTATTGCCCTTGTATAAGGCAATACGTCAGTTATTGACAATAAATAGCACACTTTTCAGACTGATGCAAAGGGAAGGAGCAATGGAGAATTACCAGAAACTGAGAACTGTTGAACCAGTTCAAAAACGGCTTGCGGGTTTTTTCGGTATAGGGAAACCCGGGAATCCCCCACACCACGCTGTACCAGACTGGTCCGTCCTCTGCTGCTCCTCCACTGTCAGTCCCTGTTGTCCACCGACGCGTTTCTACCTCCTGCCGAGGTCTTTTTCAAGGTGATAAAATGTGCTGTTTGAAAATACGTCCATTTAAACTGGTTCCGCCCAAAGTTTAAATGGACGTATTTTCCTATACCGAAAAAACCCGCAAGCCGTTTTTGAACTGGTTCAACAGTTCTCAGTTTCTGGTAATTCTCCATTGCTCCTTCCCTTTGCATCAGTCTGAAAAGTGTGCTATTTATTGTCAATAACTGACGTATTGCCTTATACAAGGGCAATAGGATTCAGTTTTCTTTTAATGATGCATGTTGCTTACTTGCATTTTACAACCGAATTGTATTTTAAATGGAATGATTTGAATGTTTATGTATATTAAAAACTGTATTGCACTATATATACTTTTCTTCTTTCCATGTTACCCATGTGAGTACATACTCCCGGAATTGGTGGAATTATCTGTGAAGCGCAGGATAAGTCCCTTTATTTTTATTGTTGTTTGCACTATAGGAACAGTGACTACTACACAGGGCACATGAAGAATATAATGGGGTCTTAGTGATCACTATTAATTAAAATATAATACACTATAGGAATAGTGACTACTACACAGGGCACATTGGTGATATAATGGAGGCTGAGGGTACATTCTGCTGGCATAAGATGTAAAATAAAAACCATTACCCTGAACCCTATCACTGCGGTGCCACAGGCAGATGCCTGGAGTGCAGGGCTGTCTCTGACCTCCAGGAGGGAAGGGGGAGGAAGGAGGAGGAGGGGGAAAGATTAGGGCCCGGCAGAGACACTAGTACTTACTGCTAGACCTGGAAAAGCTCCTACAATGGGTACCGCTGGTGACATATGACATGCACATGCAGAGCCAAAGCTATTCTCCGTCGGCAGCTAGTCAGGGATCCGGGGGAGAGGACAGGGAATCTGGAGCACAGTTACCGGGAGCGCGTTACGGACTTCTTGCTGTTTCTCTCAGTGCCCGGCGCCCGCACACAGCCTTATAATACTCCCCGAGTTCCCGCGTACACAGGAGCCCCGGTATAATGGGGATAAGGGAGGCTGACACTCGCGGCAGCGGATTCAGTCTTCCTCCTCACATCCTAATACAATAACTTTATTAAACAGCAAGCTCCAGCAGTGCAGCTTGCTTTTAGGATCTGCGGTGGCGGTCGGCAGTGGGCGGAGGGGAGCCGATCTCAGCCTCGGGAGGAGGGGACTGGGGAGTGGTGTGTTAGGATCGGCAGCGGGCAGAGGGAAACCCCAGGAGAAGGAGAGTGGCAGTCCCACCGGCGGCGGCCGCAGCAGTGGGCATTACCACAGGAGGCGGCCGCCAGGATTAGTGACGGTGGGCTGTTTGAGCAGCCCAGGCCCTCCACTCTCTGTTAGAGTAGCTGGGCCCGGGACAAGTGTACACAGGGCACCCCCTTGATGGTGGCCATGGTGGAGAGGTAGCAGTCTGACTGTTTGAGGGTGTGGACAGGTGTCTTTTATACAGATAACCAGTCCAAACAGGTGCCATTAATACAGGTAACCAGTGGAGGATAGAAGTAACAGGTCTGTGAGAGCCAGAAATCTTGCTGCTTGGTAGGTGTCCAAATATTTATTTCCCACAAGAATATACAAGTAAATTGTTTAAAAATCATACAATGTGATTTCCTGTTTTGTTTTTACAGATTCTGTCTCTCACAGTTGAAGTGTATCTATGATGGAAATTACACACCTCTCTCATCTTTTTAAGTGGGTCAGCTTGCACAATCAGTGGTTGTCCAAATACTTGTTTGCCCCACTGTATATACCGCAGGTTATAACACCAGGCACACCTATATATCGCAGGTAATAACCCCAGGACACCTATATACCAATAATGGACTGCTCTGCAACTGCCACTGGCAAGGAAGTCCAGTAACAGAGCATTGTGTCTCCCCCCCCCCCCCCCCCCCCCTCCGCGACTTGGTATCTCCGGCACTATGCATCCTTTATAGCCCCGTCTAGGTGGGCTGTCTTAACTCTCCTCTGTGAAGGGGGAATTCTCAATAATCATCTCACCCCCTTTAACTCGTAGATTTTATATATGTGTGTGTGTGTGTGTATATGTGTGTGATAGCAAGTGCAGGTGAACCTCTAATTGTTCCCCACGGCTTCACCATGAAATACCTGTCCTGTTTTTAGCCCGCAATGTGACCAGTAATCATCGCCATCACTGGGCCCCCGGCCCCCTCCTCACTGCAGATTACAGTCACATATATCTAATCAATCAGCCTGATGCCTGTGGGGTCAGAGGTCACTGTGAACTTCAAAGGAAAATCTTTTCTTAATGGATTTTTATTTTGATTGCTGGAGAATGAGCGGAGGGATGAGTGGCAGGTACTGCGTGTGTAATCCCCCTGCCTGCATGCCCTGCATACAGATCACCGCAATCAGCACCCCCGGTGACAGCTGCAGGAGCTCCAACGCTGCTCTGTAATGCCGAATGCAGCGTGCCAGACATTACCGACACAGGCGCATGTGACACTGCTCGGTAATGCCGAATGCAGCGTGCCAGACATTACCGACACAGGTGCAGGTGACACTGCTCTGTAATGCTGAATGCAGCGTGCCAGACATTACCGACACAGGTGCAGGTGACACTGCTCTGTAATGCTGAATGCAGCGTGCCAGACATTATGTGACACTGCTCTGTAATGCCGAATGCAGCGTGCCAGACATTACCGACACAGGTGCAGGTGACACTGCTCTGTAATGCTGAATGCAGCGTGCCAGACATTACCGACACAGGCGCATGTGACACTGCTCGGTAATGCCGAATGCAGCGTGCCAGACATTACCGACACAGGTGCAGGTGACACTGCTCTGTAATGCTGAATGCAGCGTGCCAGACATTACCGACACAGGTGCAGGTGACACTACTCTGTAATGCCGAATGCAGCGTGCCAGACATTACCGACACAGGCGCAGGTGACACTGCTCTGTAATGCCAAATGCAGCGTGCCAGACATTACCGACACAGGTGCAGGTGACACTGCTCTGTAATGCTGAATGCAGCGTGCCAGACATTACCGACACAGGTGCAGGTGACACTGCTCTGTAATGCCGAATGCAGCGTGCCAGACATTACCGACACAGGCGCAGGTGACACTGCTCTGTAATGCTGAATGCAGCGTGCCAGACATTACCGACACAGGCGCAGGTGACACTGCTCTGTAATGCCGAATGCAGCGTGCCAGACATTACCGACACAGGCGCAAGTGACACTGCTCTGTAATGCCGAATGCAGCGTGCCAGACATTGCCGACACAGGCGCAGGTGACACTGCTCTGTAATGCCGAATGCAGCGTGCCAGACATTACCGACACAGGTGCAGGTGACACTGCTCGGTAATGCCGAATGCAGCGTGCCAGACATTACCGACACAGGTGCAGGTGACACTGCTCTGTAATGCTGAATGCAGCGTGCCAGACATTACCGACACAGGTGCAGGTGACACTACTCTGTAATGCCGAATGCAGCGTGCCAGACATTACCGACACAGGCGCAGGTGACACTGCTCTGTAATGCCAAATGCAGCGTGCCAGACATTACCGACACAGGTGCAGGTGACACTGCTCTGTAATGCTGAATGCAGCGTGCCAGACATTACCGACACAGGTGCAGGTGACACTGCTCTGTAATGCCGAATGCAGCGTGCCAGACATTACCGACACAGGCGCGGGTGACACTGCTCTGTAATGCTGAATGCAGCGTGCCAGACATTGCCGACACAGGCGCAGGTGACACTGCTCTGTAATGCCGAATGCAGCGTGCCAGACATTACCGACACAGGTGCAGGTGACACTGCTCTCCTATATGTTACCTTTACTATCAGTCCTCCATGTTACTGAGATCATGTCTTCTGCTCCCTTTACTATCAGTCCTCCATGTTACTGAGATCATGTCTTCTGCTCCCTTTACTATCAGTCCTCCATGTTACTGAGATCATGTCTTCTGCTCCCTTTACTATCAGTCCTCCATGTTACTGAGATCATGTCTTCTGCTCCCTTTACTATCAGTCCTCCATGTTACTGAGATCATGTATTTTGCTCCCTTTACTATCAGTCCTCCATGTTGCTGAGATCATGTATTTTGCTCCCTTTACTATCAGTCCTCGATGTTGCTGAGATCATGTCTTTTGCTCCCTTTACTATCAGTCCTCCATGTTACTGAGATCATGTCTTCCGCTCCCTTTACTATCAGTCCTCCATGTCACTGAGATCATGTCTTCTGCTCCCTTTACTTTCCGTCCTCCATGTTAATGAGATCATGTCTTCTGCTCCCTTTACTATCAGTCCTCCATGTTACTAACATCATGTATTTTGCTCCCATTCCTCTTAATGTTACTGAGATAATGTCTTCTGCTCCCTTTACTTTCCGTCCTCCATGTTAATGAGATCATGTCTTCCGCTCCCTTTACTATCAGTCCTCCATGTCACTGAGATCATGTCTTCTGCTCCCTTTACTTTCCGTCCTCCATGTTACTGAGATCATGTCTTCTGCTCCTTTTACTATCAGTCCTCCATGTTACTGAGATCATGTCTTTTGCTCCCTTTACTATCAGTCCTCCATGTTAATGAGATCATGTCTTCCGCTCCCTTTACTATCAGTCCTCTATGTTACTGAGATCATGTCTTCTGCTCCCTTTACTATCAGTCCTCTATGTTACTGAGATCATGTCTTCTGCTCCCTTTACTATCAGTCCTCCATGTCACTGAGATCATGTCTTCCGCTCCCTTTACTATCAGTCCTCTATGTTACTGAGATCATGTCTTCTGCTCCCTTTACTATCAGTCCTCCATGTCACTGAGATCATGTCTTCTGCTCCCTTTACTTTCCGTCCTCCATGTTACTGAGATCATGTCTTCTGCTCCCTTTTACTATAAGTCCTCCATGTTACTGAGATAATGTCTTCCGCTCCTTTTACTATCAGTCCTCCATGTTACTGAGATAATGTCTTCCGCTCCTTTTACTATCAGTCCTCCATGTTACTGAGATCATGTCTTCCGCTCCTTTTACTATCAGTCCTCCATGTTACTGAGATAATGTCTTCCGCTCCTTTTACTATAAGTCCTCCATGTTACTGAGATAATGTCTTCCGCTCCTTTTACTATCAGTCCTCCATGTTACTGAGATAATGTCTTCCGCTCCTTTTACTATCAGTCCTCCATGTTACTGAGATAATGTCTTCCGCTCCTTTTACTATCAGTCCTCCATGTTACTGAGATCATGTCTTCCACTCCTTTTACTATCAGTCCTCCATGTTACTGAGATAATGTCTTCCGCTCCTTTTACTATCAGTCCTCCATGTTACTAACATCATGTATTTTGCTACCATTCCTCTTAATGTTACTGAGATCATGTCTTCTGCTCCTTTTACTATAAGTCCTCCATGTTACTGAGATCATGTCTTCTGCTCCCCTTACTATCAGTCCTCCATGTTACTGAGATCATGTCTTCTGCTCCCCTTACTATCAGTCCTCCATGTTACTGAGATAATGTCTTCCGCTCCCTTTACTATCAGTCCTCCATGTTACTGAGATCATGTATTTTGCTCCCATTCCTCTTAATGTTACTGAGATCATGTCTTCTGCTCCCTTTACTATCAGTCCTCCATGTTACTGAGATAATGTCTTCCGCTCCCTTTACTATCAGTCCTCCATGTTACTGAGATCATGTCTTCTGCTCCCATTCCTCCTAATGTTACTGAGATGTCTTCTGCTCCTCCATTATAATCTTGCATAGCTGTGATAGGGTTAGTGTACATCAGAGGCTGGGATTACCAGCTCATGCGTCTATTTGTATAGATTGGAGAGGAGGGGTTCCCACCCTGCAGTAGTAACTGCTAGAATGCCACAGTGATAACCCAGTGACAGTAATGATTTAATGTAGATTGATGTTTGACTTTCTCTGCATGTGCTATGAGTAGTAAACAGTGTTACCATCTGCTGCTGAAATCTGGGGTCTCCACTGACAGCTTGCCCATATTGGCCCTTCCTTCCATGCCCCTGGCTGAGAGAGGGATGAAGAGGGAAGCTGCCTGGACTTGTTAGCTAGGAGAAAGCGGTATTGCCAGTTTGGCTGTACTACCGGCTGCGTGATTCATACGTTTTGACAGACCAGAGAAATCAAGAAGAATAAAATGAACATTTTTTCCATTCCAGACGGATTATAATATGAAATAGATTCCGCACCATCTTGGCAGGATGAGAAAACACAGACTTACCCGGAGATATGGAGAGCGACCAGTGAAGGTTGAAGATTTAGTGGAGTTGTCCTAAATGTCTGTAAATAGCAATAAGCTCAGTCTCTGCCTTGCATGGCTTACAGCAAATCCCTTTCTGAGGCTCCACAGACTTCTGCTTGTGACAATGTGGTTCTCTGTTATTTGTCCTGTAGTGGAATTTGCATGGACTGTGGACTGGTCACTCATCCGTCCATCGTCTTCCATCGTCGTTCTCTGTTATTCGTCCTGTGGTGGAATGCACATGAACTGGTCACTCATCCGTCCATCGTCTTCTGTCGTCGTTCTCTGTTATTCGTCCTGTGGTGGAATACACATGTACTGGTCACTCATCCGTCCATCGTCTTCCATCGTCGTTCTCTGTTATTCGTCCTGTGGTGGAATGCACATGAACTGGTCACTCATCCGTCCATCATCTTCCGTCGTCGTTCTCTGTTATTCGTCCTGTGGTGGAATACACATGTACTGGTCACTCATCCGTCCATCGTCTTCCATCGTCGTTCTCTGTTATTCGTCCTGTGGTGGAATGCACATGAACTGGTCACTCATCCGTCCATCATCTTCCGTCGTCGTTCTCTGTTATTTGTCCTGTGGAGGAATAGAGATGAACTGGTCACTCATCCGCCCATCGTCTTCCATCGTCGTTCTCTGTTATTTGTCCTGTGGTGGAATGCACATGGACTGGTCACTCATCCACCCATCGTCTTCCGTCGTCGTTCTCTGTTATTTGTCCTGTGGTGGAATGCACATGAACTGGTAACTCATCCGCCCATCGTCTTCCATCGTCGTTCTGTTATTTGTCCTGTGGTGGAATGCACATGGACTGGTCACTCATCCGCCCATCGTCTTCCGTCGTCGTTCTGTTATTTGTCCTGTGGTGGAATGCACATGAACTGGTCACTTATCCATCCATCGTCTTCCATCGTCGTTCTCTGTTATTTGTCCTGTGGTGGAATGCACATGGACTGGTCACTTATCCATCCATCGTCTTCCGTCGTCGTTCTGTTATTTGTCCTGTGGTGGAATGCACATGAACTGGTCACTCATCCGCCCATCGTCTTCCATCGTCGTTCTCTGCTATTTGTGCTGTGGTGGAATACACATGGACTGGTCACTCATCTGCCCATTGTCTTCTGTAATCGTTCTCTGTTATTTGTCCTGTGGTGGAATGCACATGTACTGGTCACTCATCCGCTCATTGTCTTCTGTAATCGTTCTCTGTTATTTGTCCTGTGGTGGAATACACATGGACTGGTCACTCATCCGCCCATCGTCTTCCGTCGTCGTTCTCTGTTATTTGTGCTGTGGTGGAATACACATGTACTGGTCACTCATCCGCCCATCGTCTTCCATCGTCGTTCTCTGTTATTTGTTCTGTGGTGGAATGCACATGTACTGGTCACTCATCCATCCATCGTCTTCTTTAATCGTTCTCTTATTTGTCCTGTGGTGGAATGCACATGTACTGGTCACTCATCCATCCATCGTCTTCTTTAATCGTTCTCTTATTTGTCCTGTGGTGGAATGCACATGTACTGGTCACTCATCCACCCATTGTCTTCCGTCGTCGTTCTCTGTTATTTGTCCTGTGGTGGAATACACATGTACTGGTCATTCATCCACCCATCGTCCTCCGTCGTCGTTCTCTGTTATTTGTCCTGTGGTGGAATGCACATGGACTGGTCACTCATCCACCCATCGTCTTCCGTTGTCGTTCTCTGTTATTTGTCCTGTGGTGGAATACACATGCACTGGTCATTCATCCACCCATCGTCCTCTGTCGTCGTTCTGTTATTCGTCCTGTGGAGGAATACACATGGACTGGTCACTCATCCGTCCATCGTCTTCTGTCGTCGTTCTGTTATTTGTCCTGTGGTGGAATGCATATGGACTGGTCACTCACCCGCCCATCATCTTCCATCGTCGTTCTCTGTTATTTGTTCTGTGGTGGAATGCACATGTACTGGTCACTCATCCATCCATCGTCTTCTTTAATCGTTCTCTTATTTGTCCTGTGCTGAAATGCACATGTACTGGTCACTCATCCGTCCAACGTCTTCCGTCATTGTTCTCTGTTATTTGTCCTGTGGTGGAATGCACATGGACTGGTCACTCATCCGTCCATCGTCTTCCGTCATTGTTCTCTGCAGGTAAGCAATGCAACAAAGCAATGAGAAAGGCAAGTCAGATGCTTGGCTGCATTGGGAGAGGAATCAGCAGCAGAAAGAAAGAAGTAATAATGCCACTGTATAGGTCATTGGTACGGCCTCATCTAGAATACTGTATTCAGTTCTGGAGGCCATATCTTCAAAAGGATATTAATACATTAGAAACTGTACAAAGGAGGGCAACTAAAATGGTGCATGGCCTACATCACACAACATACCCAGAAAGACTAAGAAATCTCAATATGTATAGTTTGGAGCAGAGAAGGGAAAGGGGGGACATGATAGAAACTTTCAAATATATCAAGGGTTTTAACAAAGTCCAGGAGGGAAACATTCTCCAAATGGAGAGAAGTAATAGGACACGAGGACATGCACTGAGGCTGGAGGGGGGGGGGTTCAGGGGAAATTTGCGGAAAAATTATTTCACAGAAAGGGTAGTGGACAAGTGGAATAGCCTCCCATCAGAGGTGGTAGAGGCTAAGACAGTAGAGCAATTTAAACATGCATGGGATAGACATAAGGATATCCTTACAAAGAAATAAGGATCAAATAAGGTTAGAGATAAAAATAATATAAAAAAAAAAAAAAAAGGGGCAGACTAGATGGGCCAAGTGGTTCTTATCTGCCGACAAATTCTATGTTTCTATGTTATTTGTCCTGTGGTGGAATGCACATGTACTGGTCACTCATCCGTCCATCGTCTTCCATCGTCGTTCTCTGTTATTCGTCCTGTGGAGGAATGCACATGTACTGGTCACTCATCCGTCCATCGTCTTCCATCGTCGTTCTCTGTTATTCGTCCTGTGGTGGAATGCACATGTACTGGTCACTCATCCGTCCATCGTCTTCCATCGTCGTTCTCTGTTATTTGTCCTGTGGTGGAATACACATGTACTGGTCACTCATCCGTCCATCGTCTTCCATCGTCGTTCTCTGTTATTCGTCCTGTGGTGGAATACACATGTACTGGTCACTCATCCACCCATCGTCTTCCGTCGTCGTTCTCTGTTATTTTTCCTGTGGTGGAATGCACATGTACTGGTCACTCATCCGTCCATCGTCTTCCATCGTCGTTCTCTGTTATTTGTCCTGTGGTGGAATACACATGTACTGGTCACTCATCCGTCCATCGTCTTCCATCGTCGTTCTCTGTTATTCGTCCTGTGGTGGAATGCACATGTACTGGTCACTCATCCGTCCATCGTCTTCCATCGTCGTTCTCTGTTATTCGTCCTGTGATGGAATGCACATGTACTGGTCACTCATCCGTCCATCGTCGTTCTCTGTTATTCGTCCTGTGGTGGAATGCACATGTACTGGTCACTCATCCGTCCATCGTCTTCCATCGTCGTTCTCTGTTATTCGTCCTGTGGTGGAATGCACATGTACTGGTCACTCATCCGTCCATCGTCTTCCATCGTCGTTCTCTGTTATTCGTCCTGTGGTGGAATGCACATGTACTGGTCACTCATCCGTCCATCGTCTTCCATCGTCGTTCTCTGTTATTCGTCCTGTGGTGGAATGCACATGTACTGGTCACTCATCCGTCCATCGTCTTCCGTCGTCGTTCTCTGTTATTCGTCCTGTGGTGGAATGCACATGTACTGGTCACTCATCCGTCCATCGTCGTTCTCTGTTATTTGTCCTGTGGTGGAATGCACATGGACTGATCACTCATCCGTCCATCGTCTTCCATCGTCGTTCTCTGTTATTTGTCCTGTGGTGGAATGCACATGTACTGGTCACTGATCCACCCATCGTCTTCCGTCGTCGTTCTGTTATTTGTCCTGTGGTGGAATGCACATTTACTGGTCTCTCATCCGCCCATCGTCTTCTGTCGTTGTTCTGTTATTTGTCCTGTGGTGGAATACACATGTACTGGTCACTCATCCGTCCATTGTCTTCTGTAATCGTTCTCTTTTATTTGTCCTGTTGTGGAATACACATGGACTGGTCACTCATCCGTCCATTGTCTTCTGTAATCGTTCTCTTTTATTTGTCCTGTGGTGGAATACACATGGACTGGTCACTCATCCGTCCATTGTCTTCTGTAATCGTTCTCTTTTATTTGTCCTGTGGTGGAATACACATGGACTGGTCACTCATCCGTCCATTGTCTTCTGTAATCGTTCTCTTTTATTTGTCCTGTGGTGGAATACACATGTATTGGTCACTCATCCACCCATCGTCTTCCGTCGTCGTTCTGTTATTTGTCCTGTGGTGGAATACACATGGACTGGTCACTCATCCACCCATCGTCTTCCGTCGTCGTTCTGTTATTTGTCCTGTGGTGGAATACACATGGACTGGTCACTCATCCGCCCATTGTCTTCTGTAATCGTTCTCTTTTATTTGTCCTGTGGTGGAATACACATGAACTGGTCACTCATCCGCCCATTCAACTTTCGCCTTTGTCTGGGGTTTTTACAGCTCTGCATTGTTTGGAGGTATTGTTAGTACATATGTCACTGTGTGTTCCATCAGGTAGATACATATCTGCGTCTACAAGGAGAGGAAGGTCTGAGGGGACATATCTATATTTTTTTTGACATTACTAAACTAATTAACATCTGGGCGTGTGATGGTGTCGGTGACATTCAACCCTCTTAATTAGCTGGAGTCCAACAAAGCTTTAATTTCAGGCTCCCTGACTAGAGGTGGTCACCTGCTAAGACCCCTAGTCCCTGGGATTCAGCGTAAGTCAGGGGCTAGCTGGAAATGTGATGAGGAATTAGAGCTCAGTGTGGGCCACGCCAGTTACTGGGATGATCTCCTCTGCGGGTGAGTCAGTGCAGACAGATTACCGTACAACGGGGGTCATTCCGAGTTGATCGCTCGCTAGCAGTTTTTAGCAGCCGTGCAAACGCTATGCCGCCGCCCACTGGGAGTGTATTTTAGCTTAGCAGAAGTGCGAACTAATGTATCGCAGAGCGCCTGCAAAAAATGTTTGTGTAGTTTCAGAGTAGCTCAAAACCTACTCAGCGCTTGCGATCACTTCAGACTATTCAGTTCCGGATTTGACGTCACAAACACGCCCAGCCATGCCTGCGTTTTTCTCGACACGCCTGCGTTTTTCCAAACAGTCTCTGAAAACGGTCAGTTGACACCCAGAAATGCCCACTTCATGTCAGTCACTCTGCGGCAAGCAGTGCGACTGAAATGCATCGCTAGACCCTGTGCAAAACTACATTGTTCGTTGTGCGCGTGCACATTGCGCCGCATACGCATGCGCAGAACTGCCGTTTTTTAGCCTGATTGCTGCGCTGCGGACAAATGCAGCCAGCGATCAACCCGGAATGACCGCCAACGCACGGTAGTATAGATTACCGTACAACGCACATTTATCACCACACAAGTCTTGTATTGGGAACACTCAACCATAGACCTGCTGTCTTCCCGTTCTCTGTTAGAAATGGCTCAGCTCATGTGACCAGTCCCAGCCAATGTGCTGGAAGCTGGCAGCCTGATGATGTCACACTGAGGTATAGTCATAGCTGCCCTGACTGCCTGGTTCTGACCTGTATCACGGTGACTAGAAGATGATACACGGCTGTAATACGCCTGACTGATGTGCAGCACCGTGGAGCACTACAATCCCCATCATAGCATGCTAACGCCCTTTCATTGTCTACTTTATGTGAAAGTCATTTCTAGGGTCTAAAGAACCGCGCCGGCGTCGGGAATTACGGCCAGCACTTCAGGCAAATTAGAATTTATTTACTTTTTTGAACTAAACTAAAAAAAAATCAGGACAGGTCTGTAAAAGCCGGGACAATCCCTAGAAGTCAGTGCAGCTGATACATCGGCTCCAGCAGACCCGTCGTATCCCGCACACTGCGCATATACGCACATCTGATGTGATGAGCAATCAGTCTTCTCCTGCACCTAACCTACCGTACAGTAGAGGCTGGCGGACACTGCTGCTGGTGGGCGTAATGCAGACATGTCCGGGGGAGAGTCATGGTGGCGCAGTGACGTGGTGGGTGTATGTGGGGTGACCTCACCCCGCCAACTCTACCATTGTGCCGAGCTTTGGTGCGGGCACCATGCTGCGCTATTTCCATATGTGATCTGTGCCCGCTGCGCAGATTGGGGGACCTGTGAGTGGGAGGAGCCAATCAGAAACCGCACTGACAGAGCTGTAGGGATCGCTGAGCCTCAGTAACAATGAAGTAATGGGATATGTTATAGGGACAGGCCTGGGATCCCTCCCCTGACAGAGCTGTAGGGATCGCTGATCCTCAGTAACAATGAAGTAATGGGATATGTTATAGGGACAGGCCTGGGATCCCTCTCCTGACAGAGCTGTAGGGATCGCTGATCCTCAGTAACAATGAAGTAATGGGATATGTTATAGGGACAGGCCTGGGATCCCTCTCCTGACAGAGCTGTAGGGATCGCTGATCCTCAGTAACAATGAAGTAATGGGATATGTTATAGGGACAGGCCTGGGATCCCTCCCCTGACAGAGCTGTAGGGATCGCTGATCCTCAGTAACAATGAAGTAATAGTATATGTTATAGGGACAGGCCTGGGATCCCTCTCCTGACAGAGCTGTAGGGATCGCTGATCCTCAGTAACAATGAAGTAATGGATATGTTATAGGGACAGGCCTGGGATCCCTCCCCTGACAGAGCTGTAGGGATCGCTGATCCTCAGTAACAATGAAGTAATGGGATATGTTATAGGGACAGGCCTGGGATCCCTCCCCTGACAGAGCTGTAGGGATCGCTGATCCTCAGTAACAATGAAGTAATGGGATATGTTATAGGGACAGGCCTGGGATCCCTCTCCTGACAGAGCTGTAGGGATCGCTGATCCTCAGTAACAATGAAGTAATAGGATATGTTATAGAGACAGGCCTGGGATCCCTCTCCTGACAGAGCTGTAGGGATCGCTGAGCCTCAGTAACAATGAAGTAATGGGATATGTTATAGGGACAGGCCTGGGATCCCTCTCCTGACAGAGCTGTAGGGATCGCTGATCCTCAGTAACAATGAAGTAATAGTATATGTTATAGGGACAGGCCTGGGATCCCTCCCCTGACAGAGCTGTAGGGATCACTGATCCTCAGTAACAATGAAGTAATGGATATGTTATAGGGACAGGCCTGGGATCCCTCTCCTGACAGAGCTGTAGGGATCACTGATCCTCAGTAACAATGAAGTAATGGGATATGTTATAGGGACAGGCCTGGGATCCCTCCCCTGACAGAGCTGTAGGGATCGCTGATCCTCAGTAACAATGAAGTAATAGTATATGTTATAGGGACAGGCCTGGGATCCCTCCCCTGACAGAGCTGTAGGGATCGCTGAGCCTCAGTAACAATTAAGTAATGGATATGTTATAGGGACAGGCCTGGGATCCCTCTCCTGACAGAGCTGTAGGGATCGCTGATCCTCAGTAACAATGAAGTAATGGGATATGTTATAGGGACAGGCCTGGGATCCCTCTCCTGACAGAGCTGTAGGGATCGCTGATCCTCAGTAACAATGAAGTAATAGTATATGTTATAGGGACAGGCCTGGGATCCCTCTCCTGACAGAGCTGTAGGGATCGCTGTAGGGATCGCTGATCCTCAGTAACAATGAAGTAATGGGATATGTTATAGGGACAGGCCTGGGATCCCTCTCCTGACAGAGCTGTAGGGATCACTGATCCTCAGTAACAATGAAGTAATGGGATATGTTATAGGGACAGGCCTGGGATCCCTCCCCTGACAGAGCTGTAGGGATCGCTGATCCTCAGTAACAATGAAGTAATGGGATATGTTATAGGGACAGGCCTGGGATCCCTCCCCTGACAGAGCTGTAGGGATCGCTGATCCTCAGTAACAATGAAGTAATGGGATATGTTATAGGGACAGGCCTGGGATCCCTCCCCTGACAGAGCTGTAGGGATCGCTGATCCTCAGTAACAATGAAGTAATGGGATATGTTATAGGGACAGGCCTGGGATCCCTCTCCTGACAGAGCTGTAGGGATCACTGATCCTCAGTAACAATGAAGTAATGGGATATGTTATAGGGACAGGCCTGAGATCCCTCCCCTGACAGAGCTGTAGGGATCGCTGATCCTCAGTAACAATGAAGTAATGGGATATGTTATAGGGACAGGCCTGGGATCCCTCTCCTGACAGAGCTGTAGGGATCGCTGATCCTCAGTAACAATGAAGTAATGGATATGTTATAGGGACAGGCCTGAGATCCCTCCCCTGACAGAGCTGTAGGGATCACTGATCCTCAGTAACAATGAAGTAATGGGATATGTTATAGGGACAGGCCTGAGATCCCTCCCCTGACAGAGCTGTAGGGATCGCTGAGCCTCAGTAACAATGAAGTAATGGGATATGTTATAGGGACAGGCCTGGGATCCCTCTCCTGACAGAGCTGTAGGGATCGCTGATCCTCAGTAACAATGAAGTAATGGGATATGTTATAGGGACAGGCCTGGGATCCCTCCCCTGACAGAGCTGTAGGGATCACTGATCCTCAGTAACAATGAAGTAATAGTATATGTTATAGGGACAGGCCTGGGATCCCTCTCCTGACAGAGCTGTAGGGATCGCTGATCCTCAGTAACAATGAAGTAATGGGATATGTTATAGGGACAGGCCTGGGATCCCTCCCCTGACAGAGCTGTAGGGATCGCTGATCCTCAGTAACAATGAAGTAATGGGATATGTTATAGGGACAGGCCTGGGATCCCTCTCCTGACAGAGCTGTAGGGATCGCTGATCCTCAGTAACAATGAAGTAATGGGATATGTTATAGGGACAGGCCTGGGATCCCTCTCCTGACAGAGCTGTAGGGATCGCTGATCCTCAGTAACAATGAAGTAATGGGATATGTTATAGGGACAGGCCTGGGATCCCTCTCCTGACAGAGCTGTAGGGATCACTGATCCTCAGTAACAATGAAGTAATGGGATATGTTATAGGGACAGGCCTGGGATCCCTCCCCTGACAGAGCTGTAGGGATCGCTGATCCTCAGTAACAATGAAGTAATAGTATATGTTATAGGGACAGGCCTGGGATCCCTCTCCTGACAGAGCTGTAGGGATCGCTGATCCTCAGTAACAATGAAGTAATGGGATATGTTATAGGGACAGGCCTGGGATCCCTCCCCTGACAGAGCTGTAGGGATCGCTGATCCTCAGTAACAATGAAGTAATAGTATATGTTATAGGGACAGGCCTGGGATCCCTCTCCTGACAGAGCTGTAGGGATCGCTGATCCTCAGTAACAATGAAGTAATGGGATATGTTATAGGGACAGGCCTGGGATCCCTCCCCTGACAGAGCTGTAGGGATCACTGATCCTCAGTAACAATGAAGTAATAGTATATGTTATAGGGACAGGCCTGGGATCCCTCTCCTGACAGAGCTGTAGGGATCGCTGATCCTCAGTAACAATGAAGTAATGGGATATGTTATAGGGACAGGCCTGGGATCCCTCCCCTGACAGAGCTGTAGGGATCGCTGATCCTCAGTAACAATGAAGTAATGGATATGTTATAGGGACAGGCCTGAGATCCCTCCCCTGACAGAGCTGTAGGGATCGCTGATCCTCAGTAACAATGAAGTAATGGGATATGTTATAGGGACATGCCTGGGATCCCTCCCCTGACAGAGCTGTAGGGATCGCTGATCCTCAGTAACAATGAAGTAATGGGATATGTTATAGGGACAGGCCTGGGATCCCTCTCCTGACAGTGCTGTAGGGATCGCTGATCCTCAGTAACAATGAAGTAATGGGATATGTTATAGGGACAGGCCTGGGATCCCTCTCCTGACAGAGCTGTAGGGATCGCTGATCCTCAGTAACAATGAAGTAATGGGATATGTTATAGGGACAGGCCTGGGATCCCTCCCCTGACAGAGCTGTAGGGATCGCTGATCCTCAGTAACAATGAAGTAATGGGATATGTTATAGGGACAGGCCTGGGATCCCTCTCCTGACAGAGCTGTAGGGATCGCTGAGCCTCAGTAACAATGAAGTAATAGTATATGTTATAGGGACAGGCCTGGGATCCCTCTCCTGACAGAGCTGTAGGGATCGCTGATCCTCAGTAACAATGAAGTAATAGTATATGTTATAGGGACAGGCCTGGGATCCCTCTCCTGACAGAGCTGTAGGGATCGTTGATCCTCAGTAACAATGAAGTAATGGGATATGTTATAGGGACAGGCCTGGGATCCCTCTCCTGACAGAGCTGTAGGGATCGCTGATCCTCAGTAACAATGAAGTAATGGGATATGTTATAGGGACAGGCCTGGGATCCCTCCCCTGACAGAGCTGTAGGGATCGCTGATCCTCAGTAACAATGAAGTAATGGGATATGTTATAGGGACAGGCCTGGGATCCCTCTCCTGACAGAGCTGTAGGGATCGCTGAGCCTCAGTAACAATGATGTAATAGTATATGTTATAGGGACAGGCCTGGGATCCCTCTCCTGACAGAGCTGTAGGGATCACTGATCCTCAGTAACAATGAAGTAATGGGATATGTTATAGGGACAGGCCTGGGATCCCTCTCCTGACAGAGCTGTAGGGATCGCTGATCCTCAGTAACAGTGAAGTAATGGGATATGTTATAGGGACAGGCCTGGGATCCCTCTCCTGACAGAGCTGTAGGGATCGCTGATCCTCAGTAACAATGAAGTAATAGTATATGTTATAGGGACAGGCCTGGGATCCCTCTCCTGACAGAGCTGTAGGGATCGCTGTAGGGATCGCTGATCCTCAGTAACAATGAAGTAATGGGATATGTTATAGGGACAGGACTGGGATCCCTCTCCTGACAGAGCTGTAGGGATCGCTGAGCCTCAGTAACAATGAAGTAATGGGATATGTTATAGGGACAGGCCTGGGATCCCTCCCCTGATAGAGCTGTAGGGATCGCTGATCCTCAGTAACAATGAAGTAATGGGATATGTTATAGGGACAGGCCTGGGATCCCTCCCCTGATAGAGCTGTAGGGATCGCTGATCCTCAGTAACAATGAAGTAATGGGATATGTTATAGGGACAGGCCTGGGATCCCTCTCCTGACAGAACTGTAGGGATCGCTGATCCTCAGTAACAATGAAGTAATAGTATATGTTATAGGGACAGGCCTGAGATCCCTCCCCTGACAGAGCTGTAGGGATCGCTGATCCTCAGTAACAATTAAGTAATGGGATATGTTATAGGGACAGGCCTGGGATCCCTCTCCTGACAGAGCTGTAGGGATCGCTGATCCTCAGTAACAATGAAGTAATGGATATGTTATAGGGACAGGCCTGGGATCCCTCTCCTGACAGAGCTGTAGGGATCGCTGAACCTCAGTAACAATGAAGTAATGGGATATGTTATAGGGACAGGCCTGAGATCCCTCTCCTGACAGAGCTGTAGGGATCGCTGATCCTCAGTAACAATGAAGTAATAGTATATGTTATAGGGACAGGCCTGGGATCCCTCTCCTGACAGAGCTGTAGGGATCGCTGATCCTCAGTAACAATGAAGTAATGGGATATGTTATAGGGACAGGCCTGAGATCCCTCCCCTGACAGAGCTGTAGGGATCGCTGATCCTCAGTAACAATGAAGTAATGGGATATGTTATAGGGACAGGCCTGAGATCCCTCCCCTGACAGAGCTGTAGGGATCGCTGATCCTCAGTAACAATGAAGTAATAGTATATGTTATAGGGACAGGCCTGGGATCCCTCTCCTGACAGAGCTGTAGGGATCGCTGATCCTCAGTAACAATGAAGTAATGGGATATGTTATAGGGACAGGCCTGAGATCCCTCCCCTGACAGAGCTGTAGGGATCGCTGATCCTCAGTAACAATGAAGTAATGGGATATGTTATAGGGACAGGCCTGAGATCCCTCCCCTGACAGAGCTGTAGGGATCGCTGAGCCTCAGTAACAATGAAGTAATGGATATGTTATAGGGACAGGCCTGGGATCCCTCTCCTGACAGAGCTGTAGGGATCGCTGATCCTCAGTAACAATGAAGTAATGGAATATGTTATAGGGACAGGCCTGGGATCCCTCTCCTGACAGAGCTGTAGGGATCGCTGAGCCTCAGTAACAATGAAGTAATGGGATATGTTATAGGGACAGGCCTGGGATCCCTCTCCTGACAGAGCTGTAGGGATCGCTGATCCTCAGTAACAATGAAGTAATGGGATATGTTATAGGGACAGGCCTGAGATCCCTCCCCTGACAGAGCTGTAGGGATCGCTGATCCTCAGTAACAATGAAGTAATAGTATATGTTATAGGGACAGGCCTGGGATCCCTCCCCTGACAGAGCTGTAGGGATCGCTGAGCCTCAGTAACCATTAAGTAATGGGATATGTTATAGGGACAGGCCTGAGATCCCTCCCCTGACAGAGCTGTAGGGATCGCTGATCCTCAGTAACAATGAAGTAATGGGATATGTTATAGGGACAGGCCTGGGATCCCTCTCCTGACAGAGCTGTAGGGATCGCTGATCCTCAGTAACAATGAAGTAATGGGATATGTTATAGGGACAGGCCTGGGATCCCTCCCCTGACAGAGCTGTAGGGATCGCTGATCCTCAGTAACAATGAAGTAATGGGATATGTTATAGGGACAGGCCTGGGATCCCTCTCCTGACAGAGCTGTAGGGATCGCTGAGCCTCAGTAACAATGAAGTAATGGGATATGTTATAGGGACAGGCCTGGGATCCCTCTCCTGACAGCTGTAGGGATCGCTGAGCCTCAGTAACAATGATGTAATAGTATATGTTATAGGGACAGGCCTGGAATCCCTCCCCTGACAGAGCTGTAGGGATCGCTGATCCTCAGTAACAATGAAGTAATAGTATATGTTATAGGGACAGGCCTGGGATCCCTCCCCTGACAGAGCTGTAGGGATCGCTGATCCTCAGTAACAATGAAGTAATGGGATATGTTATAGGGACAGGCCTGGGATCCCTCCCCTGACAGAGCTGTAGGGATCGCTGATCCTCAGTAACAATGAAGTAATGGGATATGTTATAGGGACAGGCCTGGGATCCCTCTCCTGACAGAGCTGTAGGGATCGCTGATCCTCAGTAACAATGAAGTAATGGGATATGTTATAGGGACAGGCCTGGGATCCCTCCCCTGACAGAGCTGTAGGGATCGCTGATCCTCAGTAACAATGAAGTAATGGGATATGTTATAGGGACAGGCCTGGGATCCCTCTCCTGACAGAGCTGTAGGGATCGCTGATCCTCAGTAACAATGAAGTAATGGGATATGTTATAGGGACAGGCCTGGGATCCCTCTCCTGACAGAGCTGTAGGGATCGCTGAGCCTCAGTAACAATGATGTAATAGTATATGTTATAGGGACAGGCCTGGGATCCCTCCCCTGACAGAGCTGTAGGGATCGCTGATCCTCAGTAACAATGAAGTAATAGTATATGTTATAGGGACAGGCCTGGGATCCCTCTCCTGACAGAGCTGTAGGGATCGCTGATCCTCAGTAACAATGAAGTAATGGGATATGTTATAGGGACAGGCCTGGGATCCCTCCCCTGACAGAGCTGTAGGGATCACTGATCCTCAGTAACAATGAAGTAATAGTATATGTTATAGGGACAGGCCTGGGATCCCTCTCCTGACAGAGCTGTAGGGATCGCTGATCCTCAGTAACAATGAAGTAATGGGATATGTTATAGGGACAGGCCTGGGATCCCTCCCCTGACAGAGCTGTAGGGATCGCTGATCCTCAGTAACAATGAAGTAATGGATATGTTATAGGGACAGGCCTGGGATCCCTCCCCTGACAGAGCTGTAGGGATCGCTGATCCTCAGTAACAATGAAGTAATAGTATATGTTATAGGGACAGGCCTGGGATCCCTCCCCTGACAGAGCTGTAGGGATCGCTGATCCTCAGTAACAATGAAGTAATGGGATATGTTATAGGGACAGGCCTGGGATCCCTCTCCTGACAGAGCTGTAGGGATCGCTGAGCCTCAGTAACAATGATGTAATAGTATATGTTATAGGGACAGGCCTGGGATCCCTCTCCTGACAGAGCTGTAGGGATCGCTGATCCTCAGTAACAATGAAGTAATGGATATGTTATAGGGACAGGCCTGGGATCCCTCTCCTGACAGAGCTGTAGGGATCGCTGATCCTCAGTAACAATGAAGTAATGGATATGTTATAGGGACAGGCCTGGGATCCCTCTCCTGACAGAGCTGTAGGGATCGCTGATCCTCAGTAACAATGAAGTAATAGTATATGTTATAGGGACAGGCCTGGGATCCCTCTCCTGACAGAGCTGTAGGGATCGCTGATCCTCAGTAACAATGAAGTAATGGGATATGTTATAGGGACAGGCCTGGGATCCCTCTCCTGACAGAGCTGTAGGGATCGCTGATCCTCAGTAACAATGAAGTAATGGGATATGTTATAGGGACAGGCCTGGGATCCCTCCCCTGACAGAGCTGTAGGGATTGCTGATCCTCAGTAACAATGAAGTAATGGGATATGTTATAGGGACAGGCCTGGGATCCCTCCCCTGACAGAGCTGTAGGGATCGCTGATCCTCAGTAACAATGAAGTAATGGGATATGTTATAGGGACAGGCCTGGGATCCCTCCCCTGACAGAGCTGTAGGGATCGCTGATCCTCAGTAACAATGAAGTAATGGATATGTTATAGGGACAGGCCTGGGATCCCTCTCCTGACAGAGCTGTAGGGATCGCTGATCCTCAGTAACAATGAAGTAATGGATATGTTATAGGGACAGGCCTGGGATCCCTCCCCTGACAGAGCTGTAGGGATCGCTGATCCTCAGTAACAATGAAGTAATGGGATATGTTATAGGGACAGGCCTGGGATCCCACTCCTGACAGAGCTGTAGGGATCGCTGAGCCTCAGTAACAATGAAGTAATGGGATATGTTATAGGGACAGGCCTGGGATCCCTCTCCTGACAGAGCTGTAGGGATCGCTGAGCCTCAGTAACAATGAAGTAATGGGATATGTTATAGGGACAGGCCTGGGATCCCTCTCCTGACAGAGCTGTAGGGATCGCTGATCCTCAGTAACAATGAAGTAATGGGATATGTTATAGGGACAGGCCTGGGATCCCTCCCCTGACAGAGCTGTAGGGATCGCTGATCCTCAGTAACAATGAAGTAATGGATATGTTATAGGGACAGGCCTGGGATCCCTCCCCTGACAGAGCTGTAGGGATCGCTGATCCTCAGTAACAATGAAGTAATGGGATATGTTATAGGGACAGGCCTGGGATCCCTCCCCTGACAGAGCTGTAGGGATCGCTGATCCTCAGTAACAATGAAGTAATGGGATATGTTATAGGGACAGGCCTGGGATCCCTCTCCTGACAGAGCTGTAGGGATCGCTGATCCTCAGTAACAATGAAGTAATGGGATATGTTATAGGGACAGGCCTGGGATCCCTCCCCTGACAGAGCTGTAGGGATCGCTGATCCTCAGTAACAATGAAGTAATGGGATATGTTATAGGGACAGGCCTGGGATCCCTCCCCTGACAGAGCTGTAGGGATCACTGATCCTCAGTAACAATGAAGTAATGGGATATGTTATAGGGACAGGCCTGGGATCCCTCTCCTGACAGATCTGTAGGGATCGCTGATCCTCAGTAACAATGAAGTAATGGGATATGTTATAGGGACAGGCCTGGGATCCCTCTCCTGACAGAGCTGTAGGGATCGCTGATCCTCAGTAACAATGAAGTAATGGGATATGTTATAGGGACAGGCCTGGGATCCCTCCCCTGACAGAGCTGTAGGGATCGCTGATCCTCAGTAACAATGAAGTAATGGGATATGTTATAGGGACAGGCCTGGGATCCCTCTCCTGACAGAGCTGTAGGGATCGCTGATCCTCAGTAACAATGAAGTAATGGGATATGTTATAGGGACAGGCCTGGGATCCCTCTCCTGACAGAGCTGTAGGGATCGCTGATCCTCAGTAACAATGAAGTAATGGGATATGTTATAGGGACAGGCCTGGGATCCCTCCCCTGACAGAGCTGTAGGGATCGCTGATCCTCAGTAACAATGAAGTAATGGATATGTTATAGGGACAGGCCTGGGATCCCTCTCCTGACAGAGCTGTAGGGATCGCTGATCCTCAGTAACAATGAAGTAATGGGATATGTTATAGGGACAGGCCTGGGATCCCTCCCCTGACAGAGCTGTAGGGATCGCTGATCCTCAGTAACAATGAAGTAATGGGATATGTTATAGGGACAGGCCTGAGATCCCTCCCCTGACAGAGCTGTAGGGATCGCTGATCCTCAGTAACAATGAAGTAATAGTATATGTTATAGGGACAGGCCTGAGATCCCTCCCCTGACAGAACTGTAGGGATCGCTGATCCTCAGTAACAATGAAGTAATGGGATATGTTATAGGGACAGGCCTGGGATCCCTCCCCTGACAGAGCTGTAGGGATCGCTGATCCTCAGTAACAATGAAGTAATGGGATATGTTATAGGGACAGGCCTGGGATCCCTCTCCTGACAGAGCTGTAGGGATCGCTGATCCTCAGTAACAATGAAGTAATAGTATATGTTATAGGGACAGGCCTGGGATCCCTCTCCTGACAGAGCTGTAGGGATCGCTGATCCTCAGTAACAATGAAGTAATGGGATATGTTATAGGGACAGGCCTGGGATCCCTCTCCTGACAGAGCTGTAGGGATCGCTGATCCTCAGTAACAATGAAGTAATGGATATGTTATAGGGACATGCCTGGGATCCCTCCCCTGACAGAGCTGTAGGGATCGCTGAGCCTCAGTAACAATGAAGTAATGGGATATGTTATAGGGACAGGCCTGGGATCCCTCTCCTGACAGAGCTGTAGGGATCACTGATCCTCAGTAACAATGAAGTAATAGTATATGTTATAGGGACAGGCCTGAGATCCCTCCCCTGACAGAGCTGTAGGGATCGCTGATCCTCAGTAACAATGAAGTAATGGGATATGTTATAGGGACAGGCCTGGGATCCCTCCCCTGACAGAGCTGTAGGGATCGCTGATCCTCAGTAACAATGAAGTAATGGGATATGTTATAGGGACAGGCCTGGGATCCCTCTCCTGACAGAGCTGTAGGGATCGCTGATCCTCAGTAACAATGAAGTAATGGGATATGTTATAGGGACAGGCCTGGGATCCCTCTCCTGACAGAGCTGTAGGGATCGCTGATCCTCAGTAACAATGAAGTAATGGGATATGTTATAGGGACAGGCCTGGGATCCCTCTCCTGACAGAGCTGTAGGGATCGCTGATCCTCAGTAACAATGAAGTAATGGGATATGTTATAGGGACAGGCCTGGGATCCCTCCCCTGACAGAGCTGTAGGGATCGCTGATCCTCAGTAACAATGAAGTAATGGGATATGTTATAGGGACAGGCCTGGGATCCCTCCCCTGACAGAGCTGTAGGGATCGCTGATCCTCAGTAACAATGAAGTAATGGATATGTTATAGGGACAGGCCTGGGATCCCTCCCCTGACAGAGCTGTAGGGATCGCTGATCCTCAGTAACAATGAAGTAATGGATATGTTATAGGGACAGGCCTGGGATCCCTCTCCTGACAGAGCTGTAGGGATCACTGATCCTCAGTAACAATGAAGTAATGGGATATGTTATAGGGACAGGCCTGGGATCCCTCTCCTGACAGAACTGTAGGGATCGCTGATCCTCCGTAACAATGAAGTAATGGGATATGTTATAGGGACAGGCCTGGGATCCCTCTCCTGACAGAGCTGTAGGGATCGCTGACCCTCAGTAACAATGAAGTAATGGGATATGTTATAGGGACAGGCCTGGGATCCCTCTCCTGATAGAGCTGTAGGGATCGCTGATCCTCAGTAACAATGAAGTAATAGTATATGTTATAGGGACAGGCCTGGGATCCCTCTCCTGATAGAGCTGTAGGGATCGCTGATCCTCAGTAACAATGAAGTAATAGTATATGTTATAGGGACAGGCCTGAGATCCCTCCCCTGACAGCTGTAGGGATCGCTGATCCTCAGTAACAATGAAGTAATGGGATATGTTATAGGGACAGGCCTGAGATCCCTCCCCTGACAGAGCTGTAGGGATCGCTGATCCTCAGTAACAATGAAGTAATGGGATATGTTATAGGGACAGGCCTGGGATCCCTCCCCTGACAGAGCTGTAGGGATCGCTGATCCTCAGTAACAATGAAGTAATGGGATATGTTATAGGGACAGGCCTGAGATCCCTCCCCTGACAGAGCTGTAGGGATCGCTGATCCTCAGTAACAATGAAGTAATGGGATATGTTATAGGGACAGGCCTGAGATCCCTCCCCTGACAGAGCTGTAGGGATCGCTGATCCTCAGTAACAATGAAGTAATGGGATATGTTATAGGGACAGGCCTGGGATCCCTCCCCTGACAGCTGTAGGGATCGCTGATCCTCAGTAACAATGAAGTAATGGGATATGTTATAGGGACATGCCTGGGATCCCTCTCCTGACAGAGCTGTAGGGATCGCTGATCCTCAGTAACAATGAAGTAATGGGATATGTTATAGGGACATGCCTGGGATCCCTCTCCTGACAGAGCTGTAGGGATCACTGAGCCTCAGTAACAATGAAGTAATAGTATATGTTATAGGGACAGGCCTGAGATCCCTCCCCTGACAGAGCTGTAGGGATCGCTGATCCTCAGTAACAATGAAGTAATGGGATATGTTATAGGGACAGGCCTGGGATCCCTCCCCTGACAGAGCTGTAGGGATCGCTGATCCTCAGTAACAATGAAGTAATGGGATATGTTATAGGGACAGGCCTGGGATCCCTCCCCTGACAGAGCTGTAGGGATCGCTGATCCTCAGTAACAATGAAGTAATGGGATATGTTATAGGGACAGGCCTGGGATCCCTCCCCTGACAGAGCTGTAGGGATCGCTGATCCTCAGTAACAATGAAGTAATGGATATGTTATAGGGACAGGCCTGGGATCCCTCCCCTGACAGAGCTGTAGGGATCGCTGATCCTCAGTAACAATGAAGTAATGGATATGTTATAGGGACAGGCCTGGGATCCCTCTCCTGACAGAACTGTAGGGATCGCTGATCCTCAGTAACAATGAAGTAATGGGATATGTTATAGGGACAGGCCTGGGATCCCTCTCCTGACAGAGCTGTAGGGATCGCTGATCCTCAGTAACAATGAAGTAATGGGATATGTTATAGGGACAGGCCTGGGATCCCTCTCCTGACAGAGCTGTAGGGATCGCTGATCCTCAGTAACAATGAAGTAATGGGATATGTTATAGGGACAGGCCTGGGATCCCTCCCCTGACAGAGCTGTAGGGATCGCTGATCCTCAGTAACAATGAAGTAATGGGATATGTTATAGGGACAGGCCTGAGATCCCTCCCCTGACAGAGCTGTAGGGATCGCTGATCCTCAGTAACAATGAAGTAATAGTATATGTTATAGGGACAGGCCTGAGATCCCTCCCCTGACAGAACTGTAGGGATCGCTGATCCTCAGTAACAATGAAGTAATGGGATATGTTATAGGGACAGGCCTGGGATCCCTCCCCTGACAGAGCTGTAGGGATCGCTGATCCTCAGTAACAATGAAGTAATGGGATATGTTATAGGGACAGGCCTGGGATCCCTCTCCTGACAGAGCTGTAGGGATCGCTGATCCTCAGTAACAATGAAGTAATGGGATATGTTATAGGGACATGCCTGGGATCCCTCTCCTGACAGAGCTGTAGGGATCACTGAGCCTCAGTAACAATGAAGTAATAGTATATGTTATAGGGACAGGCCTGAGATCCCTCCCCTGACAGAGCTGTAGGGATCGCTGATCCTCAGTAACAATGAAGTAATGGGATATGTTATAGGGACAGGCCTGGGATCCCTCCCCTGACAGAGCTGTAGGGATCGCTGATCCTCAGTAACAATGAAGTAATGGGATATGTTATAGGGACAGGCCTGGGATCCCTCCCCTGACAGAGCTGTAGGGATCGCTGATCCTCAGTAACAATGAAGTAATGGGATATGTTATAGGGACAGGCCTGGGATCCCTCCCCTGACAGAGCTGTAGGGATCGCTGATCCTCAGTAACAATGAAGTAATGGATATGTTATAGGGACAGGCCTGGGATCCCTCCCCTGACAGAGCTGTAGGGATCGCTGATCCTCAGTAACAATGAAGTAATGGATATGTTATAGGGACAGGCCTGGGATCCCTCTCCTGACAGAACTGTAGGGATCGCTGATCCTCAGTAACAATGAAGTAATGGGATATGTTATAGGGACAGGCCTGGGATCCCTCTCCTGACAGAGCTGTAGGGATCGCTGATCCTCAGTAACAATGAAGTAATGGGATATGTTATAGGGACAGGCCTGGGATCCCTCTCCTGACAGAGCTGTAGGGATCGCTGATCCTCAGTAACAATGAAGTAATGGGATATGTTATAGGGACAGGCCTGGGATCCCTCCCCTGACAGAGCTGTAGGGATCGCTGATCCTCAGTAACAATGAAGTAATGGGATATGTTATAGGGACAGGCCTGAGATCCCTCCCCTGACAGAGCTGTAGGGATCGCTGATCCTCAGTAACAATGAAGTAATAGTATATGTTATAGGGACAGGCCTGAGATCCCTCCCCTGACAGAACTGTAGGGATCGCTGATCCTCAGTAACAATGAAGTAATGGGATATGTTATAGGGACAGGCCTGGGATCCCTCCCCTGACAGAGCTGTAGGGATCGCTGATCCTCAGTAACAATGAAGTAATGGGATATGTTATAGGGACAGGCCTGGGATCCCTCTCCTGACAGAGCTGTAGGGATCGCTGATCCTCAGTAACAATGAAGTAATAGTATATGTTATAGGGACAGGCCTGGGATCCCTCTCCTGACAGAGCTGTAGGGATCGCTGATCCTCAGTAACAATGAAGTAATGGGATATGTTATAGGGACAGGCCTGGGATCCCTCTCCTGACAGAGCTGTAGGGATCGCTGATCCTCAGTAACAATGAAGTAATGGATATGTTATAGGGACATGCCTGGGATCCCTCCCCTGACAGAGCTGTAGGGATCGCTGAGCCTCAGTAACAATGAAGTAATGGGATATGTTATAGGGACAGGCCTGGGATCCCTCTCCTGACAGAGCTGTAGGGATCACTGATCCTCAGTAACAATGAAGTAATAGTATATGTTATAGGGACAGGCCTGAGATCCCTCCCCTGACAGAGCTGTAGGGATCGCTGTTCCTCAGTAACAATGAAGTAATGGGATATGTTATAGGGACAGGCCTGGGATCCCTCCCCTGACAGAGCTGTAGGGATCGCTGATCCTCAGTAACAATGAAGTAATGGGATATGTTATAGGGACAGGCCTGGGATCCCTCTCCTGACAGAGCTGTAGGGATCGCTGATCCTCAGTAACAATGAAGTAATGGGATATGTTATAGGGACAGGCCTGGGATCCCTCTCCTGACAGAGCTGTAGGGATCGCTGATCCTCAGTAACAATGAAGTAATGGGATATGTTATAGGGACAGGCCTGGGATCCCTCTCCTGACAGAGCTGTAGGGATCGCTGATCCTCAGTAACAATGAAGTAATGGGATATGTTATAGGGACAGGCCTGGGATCCCTCCCCTGACAGAGCTGTAGGGATCGCTGATCCTCAGTAACAATGAAGTAATGGGATATGTTATAGGGACAGGCCTGGGATCCCTCCCCTGACAGAGCTGTAGGGATCGCTGATCCTCAGTAACAATGAAGTAATGGATATGTTATAGGGACAGGCCTGGGATCCCTCCCCTGACAGAGCTGTAGGGATCGCTGATCCTCAGTAACAATGAAGTAATGGATATGTTATAGGGACAGGCCTGGGATCCCTCTCCTGACAGAGCTGTAGGGATCACTGATCCTCAGTAACAATGAAGTAATGGGATATGTTATAGGGACAGGCCTGGGATCCCTCTCCTGACAGAACTGTAGGGATCGCTGATCCTCCGTAACAATGAAGTAATGGGATATGTTATAGGGACAGGCCTGGGATCCCTCTCCTGACAGAGCTGTAGGGATCGCTGATCCTCAGTAACAATGAAGTAATGGGATATGTTATAGGGACAGGCCTGGGATCCCTCTCCTGATAGAGCTGTAGGGATCGCTGATCCTCAGTAACAATGAAGTAATAGTATATGTTATAGGGACAGGCCTGGGATCCCTCTCCTGATAGAGCTGTAGGGATCGCTGATCCTCAGTAACAATGAAGTAATAGTATATGTTATAGGGACAGGCCTGAGATCCCTCCCCTGACAGCTGTAGGGATCGCTGATCCTCAGT
This sequence comes from Pseudophryne corroboree, assembly GCF_028390025.1. Classification (NCBI taxonomy): domain Eukaryota; kingdom Metazoa; phylum Chordata; class Amphibia; order Anura; family Myobatrachidae; genus Pseudophryne; species Pseudophryne corroboree. The sequence goes on from NC_086453.1 coordinate 2,968,940, forward strand.
AACAATGAAGTAATGGGATATGTTATAGGGACAGGCCTGAGATCCCTCCCCTGACAGAGCTGTAGGGATCGCTGATCCTCAGTAACAATGAAGTAATGGGATATGTTATAGGGACAGGCCTGGGATCCCTCCCCTGACAGAGCTGTAGGGATCGCTGATCCTCAGTAACAATGAAGTAATGGGATATGTTATAGGGACAGGCCTGAGATCCCTCCCCTGACAGAGCTGTAGGGATCGCTGATCCTCAGTAACAATGAAGTAATGGGATATGTTATAGGGACAGGCCTGAGATCCCTCCCCTGACAGAGCTGTAGGGATCGCTGATCCTCAGTAACAATGAAGTAATGGGATATGTTATAGGGACAGGCCTGGGATCCCTCCCCTGACAGAGCTGTAGGGATCGCTGATCCTCAGTAACAATGAAGTAATGGGATATGTTATAGGGACATGCCTGGGATCCCTCTCCTGACAGAGCTGTAGGGATCGCTGATCCTCAGTAACAATGAAGTAATGGGATATGTTATAGGGACATGCCTGGGATCCCTCTCCTGACAGAGCTGTAGGGATCACTGAGCCTCAGTAACAATGAAGTAATAGTATATGTTATAGGGACAGGCCTGAGATCCCTCCCCTGACAGAGCTGTAGGGATCGCTGATCCTCAGTAACAATGAAGTAATGGGATATGTTATAGGGACAGGCCTGGGATCCCTCCCCTGACAGAGCTGTAGGGATCGCTGATCCTCAGTAACAATGAAGTAATGGGATATGTTATAGGGACAGGCCTGGGATCCCTCCCCTGACAGAGCTGTAGGGATCGCTGATCCTCAGTAACAATGAAGTAATGGGATATGTTATAGGGACAGGCCTGGGATCCCTCCCCTGACAGAGCTGTAGGGATCGCTGATCCTCAGTAACAATGAAGTAATGGATATGTTATAGGGACAGGCCTGGGATCCCTCCCCTGACAGAGCTGTAGGGATCGCTGATCCTCAGTAACAATGAAGTAATGGATATGTTATAGGGACAGGCCTGGGATCCCTCTCCTGACAGAACTGTAGGGATCGCTGATCCTCAGTAACAATGAAGTAATGGGATATGTTATAGGGACAGGCCCGGGATCCCTCTCCTGATAGAGCTGTAGGGATCGCTGATCCTCAGTAACAATGAAGTAATAGTATATGTTATAGGGACAGGCCTGGGATCCCTCTCCTGATAGAGCTGTAGGGATCGCTGATCCTCAGTAACAATGAAGTAATGGGATATGTTATAGGGACAGGCCTGGGATCCCTCCCCTGACAGAGCTGTAGGGATCGCTGATCCTCAGTAACAATGAAGTAATAGTATATGTTATAGGGACAGGCCTGGGATCCCTCTCCTGACAGAGCTGTAGGGATCGCTGATCCTCAGTAACAATGAAGTAATAGTATATGTTATAGGGACAGGCCTGAGATCCCTCCCCTGACAGCTGTAGGGATCGCTGATCCTCAGTAACAATGAAGTAATGGGATATGTTATAGGGACAGGCCTGAGATCCCTCCCCTGACAGAGCTGTAGGGATCGCTGATCCTCAGTAACAATGAAGTAATGGGATATGTTATAGGGGACAGGCCTGGGATCCCTCCCCTGACAGAGCTGTAGGGATCGCTGATCCTCAGTAACAATGAAGTAATGGGATATGTTATAGGGACAGGCCTGAGATCCCTCCCCTGACAGAGCTGTAGGGATCGCTGATCCTCAGTAACAATGAAGTAATGGGATATGTTATAGGGACAGGCCTGAGATCCCTCCCCTGACAGAGCTGTAGGGATCGCTGATCCTCAGTAACAATGAAGTAATAGTATATGTTATAGGGACAGGCCTGAGATCCCTCCCCTGACAGAGCTGTAGGGATCGCTGATCCTCAGTAACAATGAAGTAATGGGATATGTTATAGGGACAGGCCTGGGATCCCTCCCCTGACAGAGCTGTAGGGATCGCTGATCCTCAGTAACAATGAAGTAATGGGATATGTTATAGGGACATGCCTGGGATCCCTCCCCTGACAGAGCTGTAGGGATCGCTGATCCTCAGTAACAATGAAGTAATGGGATATGTTATAGGGACAGGCCTGGGATCCCTCCCCTGACAGAACTGTAGGGATCGCTGATCCTCAGTAACAATGAAGTAATGGGATATGTTATAGGGACAGGCCTGGGATCCCTCCCCTGACAGAGCTGTAGGGATCGCTGATCCTCAGTAACAATGAAGTAATGGGATATGTTATAGGGACAGGCCTGGGATCCCTCCCCTGACAGAGCTGTAGGGATCGCTGATCCTCAGTAACAATGAAGTAATGGGATATGTTATATGGACAGGCCTGAGATCCCTCTCCTGACAGAGCTGTAGGGATCGCTGATCCTCAGTAACAATGAAGTAATAGTATATGTTATAGGGACAGGCCTGGGATCCCTCTCCTGACAGAGCTGTAGGGATCGCTGAGCCTCAGTAACAATGAAGTAATGGGATATGTTATAGGGACAGGCCTGGGATCCCTCTCCTGACAGAGCTGTAGGGATCGCTGATCCTCAGTAACAATGAAGTAATGGGATATGTTATAGGGACAGGCCTGGGATCCCTCCCCTGACAGAGCTGTAGGGATCGCTGATCCTCAGTAACAATGAAGTAATGGGATATGTTATATGGACAGGCCTGGGATCCCTCCCCTGACAGAGCTGTAGGGATCGCTGATCCTCAGTAACAATGAAGTAATGGGATATGTTATAGGGACAGGCCTGAGATCCCTCTCCTGACAGAGCTGTAGGGATCGCTGATCCTCAGTAACAATGAAGTAATAGTATATGTTATAGGGACAGGCCTGGGATCCCTCTCCTGACAGAGCTGTAGGGATCGCTGATCCTCAGTAACAATGAAGTAATGGGATATGTTATAGGGACAGGCCTGGGATCCCTCTCCTGACAGAGCTGTAGGGATCGCTGATCCTCAGTAACAATGAAGTAATGGGATATGTTATAGGGACAGGCCTGGGATCCCTCCCCTGACAGAGCTGTAGGGATCGCTGATCCTCAGTAACAATGAAGTAATGGGATATGTTATAGGGACAGGCCTGGGATCCCTCCCCTGACAGAGCTGTAGGGATCACTGATCCTCAGTAACAATGAAGTAATGGGATATGTTATAGGGACAGGCCTGAGATCCCTCTCCTGACAGAGCTGTAGGGATCGCTGATCCTCAGTAACAATGAAGTAATAGTATATGTTATAGGGACAGGCCTGAGATCCCTCCCCTGACAGAGCTGTAGGGATCGCTGATCCTCAGTAACAATGAAGTAATGGGATATGTTATAGGGACAGGCCTGGGATCCCTCCCCTGACAGAGCTGTAGGGATCGCTGATCCTCAGTAACAATGAAGTAATGGGATATGTTATAGGGACAGGCCTGGGATCCCTCCCCTGACAGAGCTGTAGGGATCGCTGATCCTCAGTAACAATGAAGTAATAGTATATGTTATAGGGACAGGCCTGGGATCCCTCCCCTGACAGAGCTGTAGGGATCGCTGATCCTCAGTAACAATGAAGTAATGGGATATGTTATAGGGACAGGCCTGGGATCCCTCTCCTGACAGAGCTGTAGGGATCGCTGATCCTCAGTAACAATGAAGTAATGGGATATGTTATAGGGACAGGCCTGGGATCCCTCCCCTGACAGAGCTGTAGGGATCGCTGATCCTCAGTAACAATGAAGTAATGGGATATGTTATAGGGACAGGCCTGGGATCCCTCCCCTGACAGAGCTGTAGGGATCGCTGATCCTCAGTAACAATGAAGTAATGGGATATGTTATAGGGACAGGCCTGGGATCCCTCTCCTGACAGAGCTGTAGGGATCGCTGATCCTCAGTAACAATGAAGTAATGGGATATGTTATAGGGACAGGCCTGGGATCCCTCTCCTGACAGAGCTGTAGGGATCGCTGATCCTCAGTAACAATGAAGTAATGGGATATGTTATAGGGACAGGCCTGGGATCCCTCTCCTGACAGAGCTGTAGGGATCGCTGATCCTCAGTAACAATGAAGTAATGGGATATGTTATAGGGACAGGCCTGGGATCCCTCCCCTGACAGAGCTGTAGGGATCGCTGATCCTCAGTAACAATGAAGTAATGGGATATGTTATAGGGACAGGCCTGGGATCCCTCCCCTGACAGAGCTGTAGGGATCGCTGATCCTCAGTAACAATGAAGTAATGGGATATGTTATAGGGACAGGCCTGAGATCCCTCCCCTGACAGAGCTGTAGGGATCGCTGATCCTCAGTAACAATGAAGTAATAGTATATGTTATAGGGACAGGCCTGAGATCCCTCCCCTGACAGAGCTGTAGGGATCGCTGATCCTCAGTAACAATGAAGTAATGGGATATGTTATAGGGACAGGCCTGGGATCCCTCCCCTGACAGAGCTGTAGGGATCGCTGATCCTCAGTAACAATGAAGTAATGGGATATGTTATAGGGACATGCCTGGGATCCCTCCCCTGACAGAGCTGTAGGGATCGCTGATCCTCAGTAACAATGAAGTAATGGGATATGTTATAGGGACAGGCCTGGGATCCCTCCCCTGACAGAACTGTAGGGATCGCTGATCCTCAGTAACAATGAAGTAATGGGATATGTTATAGGGACAGGCCTGGGATCCCTCCCCTGACAGAGCTGTAGGGATCGCTGATCCTCAGTAACAATGAAGTAATGGGATATGTTATAGGGACAGGCCTGGGATCCCTCCCCTGACAGAGCTGTAGGGATCGCTGATCCTCAGTAACAATGAAGTAATGGGATATGTTATATGGACAGGCCTGAGATCCCTCTCCTGACAGAGCTGTAGGGATCGCTGATCCTCAGTAACAATGAAGTAATAGTATATGTTATAGGGACAGGCCTGGGATCCCTCTCCTGACAGAGCTGTAGGGATCGCTGAGCCTCAGTAACAATGAAGTAATGGGATATGTTATAGGGACAGGCCTGGGATCCCTCTCCTGACAGAGCTGTAGGGATCGCTGATCCTCAGTAACAATGAAGTAATGGGATATGTTATAGGGACAGGCCTGGGATCCCTCCCCTGACAGAGCTGTAGGGATCGCTGATCCTCAGTAACAATGAAGTAATGGGATATGTTATAGGGACAGGCCTGGGATCCCTCCCCTGACAGAGCTGTAGGGATCGCTGATCCTCAGTAACAATGAAGTAATAGTATATGTTATAGGGACAGGCCTGGGATCCCTCCCCTGACAGAGCTGTAGGGATCGCTGATCCTCAGTAACAATGAAGTAATGGGATATGTTATAGGGACAGGCCTGGGATCCCTCTCCTGACAGAGCTGTAGGGATCGCTGATCCTCAGTAACAATGAAGTAATGGGATATGTTATAGGGACAGGCCTGGGATCCCTCCCCTGACAGAGCTGTAGGGATCGCTGATCCTCAGTAACAATGAAGTAATGGGATATGTTATAGGGACAGGCCTGGGATCCCTCCCCTGACAGAGCTGTAGGGATCGCTGATCCTCAGTAACAATGAAGTAATGGGATATGTTATAGGGACAGGCCTGGGATCCCTCCCCTGACAGAGCTGTAGGGATCGCTGATCCTCAGTAACAATGAAGTAATGGGATATGTTATAGGGACAGGCCTGGGATCCCTCTCCTGACAGAGCTGTAGGGATCGCTGATCCTCAGTAACAATGAAGTAATGGGATATGTTATAGGGACAGGCCTGGGATCCCTCCTCCTGACAGAGCTGTAGGGATCGCTGATCCTCAGTAACAATGAAGTAATGGGATATGTTATAGGGACAGGCCTGGGATCCCTCCCCTGACAGAGCTGTAGGGATCGCTGATCCTCAGTAACAATGAAGTAATGGGATATGTTATAGGGACAGGCCTGGGATCCCTCCCCTGACAGAGCTGTAGGGATCGCTGATCCTCAGTAACAATGAAGTAATGGGATATGTTATAGGGACAGGCCTGGGATCCCTCCCCTGACAGAGCTGTAGGGATCGCTGATCCTCAGTAACAATGAAGTAATAGTATATGTTATAGGGACAGGCCTGAGATCCCTCCCCTGACAGAGCTGTAGGGATCGCTGATCCTCAGTAACAATGAAGTAATGGGATATGTTATAGGGACAGGCCTGGGATCCCTCCCCTGACAGAGCTGTAGGGATCGCTGATCCTCAGTAACAATGAAGTAATGGGATATGTT